>NW_024609826.1:1257500-1275552 GCF_018296145.1 Oncorhynchus tshawytscha
TAAGTTTCTTCCTAGGTTCTGGCCTTTCTAGGGAGTTTTTCCTAGCCACCGTGCTTCTACACCTGCATTGCTTGCTGTTTGGGGTTTAAGGCTGGGTTTCTGTACAGCACTTTGTGACATCAGCTGATGTAAGAAGGGTTTTATAAATACATTTGATTGTAGTTGTAGTGGTGGTGGTAGTAATAGTAGTTGTGGAAGTAGTGGTGGTAGTGGAGGTGGTAGTAGTGGTGGTAGTAGTGGTGGTAGTGGTGATGGTAGAGTTAGTGGTGGTGGTACTAGTGGTTGTTGTGGTGGTGGTAGTAGTAGTGGTGGTGGTGGTGGTGGTGGTAGTAGTAGTAGTGGTGGTGGTTGTGGTGGTAGGAGTGGTAGTGATGGTTAGCTCAGGCCTAGTTTGTCATAGGCTAAAGGATGATTTAGTGTGTGAGAGATAGGCGGTATCCTATCAATACCCGTACTTGTCACATGGGTGTGTCCCAAATTACACCCTATTCCCTATATTGTGTACTACTACAGAAGGGCCCTTGTCAAAAGTAATACAGTGCATTATATAGGGAAGAGGTAATAGGCTGCCATTTAGGACACATCCATGGTGGAACTACTAGGGCTAGTAGTGATCATTGAATCAGGATTGAGTGAAGAAGCTAGAAGGGGATGATTTTGAGGTGAGAATGATATGAAGTGCAATGGGTATAACAAATATCATGACAGGAATCCAAAGGATATGAGTTATTATTTCATGTGCAATGAGTCATTAACCATCAACCATAGATTGATGATATCACAATAGTCCGCTAAGACAATCTTCTTTTACCAGATGATTGGATGATCACATCTGGACTTCAGTGCTCACTCACACTTAGTGGACACTCCAACACTCAGACATCATTTACAAACAAAGCATGTGTGTTTAGTGAGTCCGTCAGATCAGAGGCAGAAGGGATGACCAGGGATGTTCTCTTGATAAGTGTGTGAATTGGACCATTTTCCTGTCCTGCTAAGCATTCTAAATGAGGACTTTTGGGTATCAGGGAAAATGTATAGAGTAAAAAGTACATGATTATCTTTAGGAATGTAGTGGAGTAAAACTAAAAATGGTCAAAAAATATAAATAGTAAAGTGAAGTATTTTTACTAAAGTACTTTCCTCCACTGCTTATCACAGCACACATTAACAGAACACTATAATAGAGTTTTAAAGGTAATTCACGGTTGAGCCAGAATGCGGAATGCGCAGCATCAATTATTATCAATCTCAGAATGCGATCTGAGAACGTTGGGGAAAATGAAAAAAAGGCCATCGTCAGCTTGCTATACAGTGCTCTGCCCTATAGCATGCCTTAGATTGGGGCGGCAGGGTAGCCTAGTGGTTAGAGCATTGGACTAGTAACCGGAAGGTTGTAAGTTCAAATCCCTGAGCTGACATGGTACGAATCTGTCATTCTGCCCCTGAACAGGCAGTTAACCCACTGTTCTTAGGCTGTCAATGAAAATAAGAATTTGTTCTTAACTGACTTGCCTAGTTAAATAAAGGTAAAAAAAGATTGAATCCTGGCCTTTTTAACTTTGCTGGCCTGTGTTTATTTTCTCCCTGAGTGCTGTTAAGACAATGGTCTGGTCTAGCGGTGCACTGTCTGTTCACAGAGCCTAATTGGCCACAGCTTTGTTTGTACTGCAGTTGTTGAGAATTCATTTGGTGCATCGTGTATCCTCTCTCTCCCTGGTTGCTGACAATCTGCAGGGCTGCAGACAGTCCCACGCTCTAATCTCCTTAGAAGTACTCAGCAGAATGCAGCTAGCTAGCGCCCTAGTGCATATTCAGTTAGGGCAGTGCTGCTGTGTGGAAAGCAAGCTAGCTAGCTCACAGCCTGCCTGCTGCCAGTTTTGAACCGCTTTGTTCCAACCTCGGGGAAACTCCAGTGGTTAGGTGACTGTAGGCAGGTCTCTCATGTGGAAACATTAAACAGAGTTAAAAAAAACGGTTTCCTCCTTAAATATTTGTGCTCTTCTCCTTCCTTGTTAGTGTTTCATCTTCCTTTCCAGAATTACTCTTGGACTACTTTAGAAGTGGATACATATGATACTCATTCATCTAACACAGATTATGTTCTTTTATGTACAGATGTAGGATCATAATTTGACCTATGTCTTATATTGTTTGACCAAAATAATCCTGCAGCAACAGAACATTTGAACGTTTAGTCCATAATGTTGCTTGATCGGTGCTAAGGCTATTAGCTGGACAGAAATAGGTGCAATGCTGTTAATATAAAAAGTTAAATACAGTTAATAGAACCATGTGTTAGTGTGGGTTTTCAGTGAATTTATGTCCATCACAAAGCTCATCTGCATTTCCTGTGGTGCAGGAACATTCTCAGCAACAAAAGAGTGATCAAATGAAGATCCTACAGCTGTACAACACTCTGATGTTTGTGACATGGTATGCGCGACCTAAGGCAATAGCTTCTTTATCTACAGTGTATGCTGAATATCTCTAATGAAAGTAGTGGCTAATATGATAGGGACGTGACCGGTCACTTGATAGCAACATGCATAGCAACCAGACCTTGAAGACAAGCAAAACAAAACTGTCAAATGTATTGTATATTTTCTCCTCTAATTAGTTAGTGATGTACATACTGTAGGAATAGCAAAGGTGTCTCCATTGACGTTACAATGTCAACAAATGTGTTTCTCACAGATCACAGTGTTAGTGTAAATGACTTGAATTAAAGGAAAGTAGAAGAGAGGACTCTGTCCTTTCAGCAGCAGTAGTTGACCCATCCAACTTTTATGGTGGATTTTCTTGGTTTTAGTTTTAAGAGAGTACCATCTGGGATGTGATTTCCCTGAATCCAGGCCAAAGCCAGGCCGGGCCCGGCAGTCTAAAAGAAGCCCTGTAATTACTACAAACTGGTTAGCCACCGTCTACCACAGCTCCTCGCAGGATCACCATTTACTGGAAATCCAGCCCCAAGCCCCAAGCAACCCCAGCCCCAGCCCACAACTTCAGCCTCAGCCCCAGCTACAGCTCCCCAGCCCCAGCCTCAGCCCCAGCTACAGCTCCCCAGCCCCAGCCTCAGCCCCAGCTACAGCTCCCCAGCCCCAGCCTCAGCCCCAGCTACAGCTCCCCAGCCCCAGCTACAGCTCCCCAGCCCCAGCCTCATCCCCAGCTACAGCCCCCAACCCCAGCCCCAGCTACAGCTCCCCAGCCCCAGCCCCAGCCCCAGCTACAGCTCCCCAGCCCCAGCCCCAGCTACAGCTCCCCAGCCCCAGCTATGGTACAGCTCCCCATCCCCAGCTACAGCTCCAGCTACAGCTCCCCAGCTACAGCTCCCCAGCCCCAGCTACAGCTCCCCAGCCCCAGCTACAGCTCCCCAGCCTTAGCCCCAGCCACAGCTCCCCAGCCCCAGCTACAGCTCCCCATCCCCAGCTACTGTACAGCTCCCCAGCCCCACCCCTAGCTCCCCAGCTACAGCCCCAGCTACAACTCCCAAGCCCAAGTTACAGCTCCCCAGCCCCAGCTACAGCTCCACAGCTTTAGCCCCAGGTACAGCTCCCCAGCCCCAGCTACAGCTCACCATGCCCAGCTACAGCTCCCCAGCTACAGCCCCAGCTACAGCCCCCAGCCCCAGCTACAGCTCCCCCGCCCCAGCTACAGCTCCCCAGCCCCAGCTACAGCTCCCCAGCCCCAGCTACAGCTCCTCAGCCCCAGCTACAGCTCCCCAGCCCCATTCCCAGCTACAGCTCCCCAGCCCCAGCTACAGCTCACCATGCCCCCCAGCTACAGCTCCCCAGCTACAGCCCCAGCTAGCCCCAGCTCCCCAGCCCCATTCCCACCCCCAGCTCCCCAGCCCCAGCTACAGCTCCCCCCCCAGCCCCAGCCCCAGCTACAGCTCCCCAGCCCCCCAGCTCAGCCCCAGCTCCCCAGCCCCCCAGCTACAGCTCCCCAGCCCCAGCTACAGCTCAGCTCCCCAGCAGCCCCAGCTACAGCTCCCCAGCCCCATTCCCAGCTACAGGTCCCCAGCCCCACAGCTCCCCAGCCCCCCCAGCTACAGGTCCCCAGCCTACAGCCCCAGCCCCAGCTACAGGTCCCCAGCCCAAGCCCCAGCCCCAGCTCAGCCATGCCCAAGCTACAGCTCACCATGCCCAGCTACAGCTCCCCAGCTACAGCCCCAGCTACAGCCCCCAGCCCCAGCTACAGCTCCCCCGCCCCAGCTACAGCTCCCCAGCTCCAGCTACAGGTCCCCAGCCTTAGCCCCAGCCCCAGCTACAGCTCCCCAGCCCCAGCTACAGGTCCCCAGCCTTAGCCCCAGCCCCAGCTACAGCTCCACAGCCCAAGCTACAGGTCCCCATCCCCAGCTACAGGTCCCCAGCCCAAGCTACAGCTCACCATGCCCAGCTACAGCTCCCCAGCTACAGCCCCAGCTACAGCCCCCCAGCCCCAGCTACAGCTCCCCCGCCCCAGCTACAGCTCCCCAGCTCCAGCTACAGGTCCCCAGCCTTAGCCCCAGCCCCAGCTACAGCTCCCCAGCCCCAGCTACAGGTCCCCAGCCTTAGCCCCAGCCCCAGCTACAGCTCCCCAGCCCAAGCTACAGGTCCCCATCCCCAGCTACAGGTCCCCAGCCCCAGCTACAAGTCCCCAGCCCTAGCTACAGCCCCAGCTACAGCTCCCCAGCCCCAGCTACAGCTCCCCAGCCTTAGCCCCAGCTACAGCCCCACAGCTTCTGCCCCAGCCCCATGCAGTCCCGGCCCAGCACCAAGCCCCAGCCCAGGCTGCTTTGGTAGACCAGACCCCTGGTGACGGCAAGGCAAGGCAAGGCAAGGCTCCAACCTCCAACTGTGGGCTTAACATGACCTGTAGGAGAGCCTATTGACACGCTGCCTGGCCTGCTAGAACGCTAGGATACCACCTCCTCCTCTTCCTCCTCCTGATCCCATGGAAGAAAACAACATGAGCCATGCCACTGCAAGAAACTAGATTCAGACATCATTGTCAGACAAAGGAAAGTGAACGACTGTTTCCAATACAATTACCAATCATTTGTATCCCCCTGTCTCTGTCTTTCACAGATGGCAATGCTGTCGTGTAGGAGAGGTAGATTGTATTAGCAACAGGGAGAGATTTGACAGTGTGCGCACTGACTGCTCATGGACTGGATTCTGTGCCAGAAGGCTTGATTTATCCTCCTGGATCCCAAATTCAAAACATAACACTTCAGCCTGCCAGCATATAAACCGGGAGTGGAAATTAAGGCCATGCTTAAAAAATCATGGGAAACCATCACTCAAGTAAACAAGAAATCTGTAAACAAGGAGAGATATAATTCCAGTTTATTATAACAACATTTAGTCACATTATAATCTAGAATACTGTATAATAGGCAGTTCATTTGTAAGGATTTATCAGTTAATCTTTCAAGGATTTATATATACAGCTATCTAACATTTTAAGAAGATTAAACTTTTCATTTCATACAGTTTTAAATGAAACATCCCATTTGAGACCAAATTCATTCACCCATCATTTGATCTCAAAACCAAATGAAATGCCAGTACTGTGTATGATACAATCAAGGGACTTCCCAGCATAGACTATGTCCGACGAGGCCTCAGTAACAGCAGACAGAACGAACCTAAAGAGGCCATCTGTTGACCTGAGCCTAGCTACTCAGCTCATATATAAACAAACCTGTCTTGTGCTCTGATGGAGTCCTCCACACCAGACCTGGGTTCAAATAGCATTTATTTTCTTTCAAGTACTTTGAGCGTTTGATTGAGGCTGCCTGATGTGCCAGCCAGGTGGGCGGGGTTCACAGTTTTGGGACTATTCCATTTGTTCCTTTGCACCATCCATTGAAGCTCAATTTAAATAATGCACAAGCTAAAAGAGAGAGACAGTGGAAACTTAGGTAGCAACAGACAGACAGAGACCTACAGTACAGTATAGATACCCAGGTAGAAACAGACAGACAGAGACCTACAGTACAGTATAGATACCCAGGTAGAAACAGACAGACAGAGACCTACAGTACAGTATAGATACCCAGGTAGAAACAGACAGACAGAGACCTACAGTACAGTATAGATACCCAGGTAGAAACAGACAGAGACCTACAGTACAGTATAGATACCCAGGTAGAAACAGACAGACAGTGACCTACAGTACAGTATAGATACCCAGGTAGAAACAGACAGACAGAGACCTACAGTACAGTATAGATACCCAGGTAGCAACAGACAGAGACCTACAGTACAGTATAGATACCCAGGTAGAAACAGACAGACAGTGACCTACAGTACAGTATAGATACCCAGGTAGAAGCAGACAGACAGTGACCTACAGTACAGTATAGATACCCAGGGAACAGCAGACCTCTAATCCTAACAGATGGGTCACGATGAGCCCCATACGTCTAGCTAATAGCTTCCCTCTGACGTCAACCTAACCTGCAGTACCTCAGCCTGCTGCCTTTTCCCACTCCCCAGCACGTCACCTGGAAGGTTTCCATCCATCTCCGAAACAGAACCTGGGGAACCATCAACCATCTGATCCTGGGGCCCCCTATATCCCAGGTTTGGCAATGCTTGGATAGGTCAGGTCAGGTCAGGTTGGGGGAGGTGGGAATGTTGTAGAGGCACCTGGGTAGTGACAGAGGCACCGGAGCGTGGCATATTGTCAGCCTGGGTGGCGTGGTCAGGGGACGGGACGGCGCAGGGTCAGGTGTGTGCCATGCCATGCCAGCCTAAACCATGGCCCTCAGATGAAGGACCTCTTGGATAGAAAATAGAACCCCTGAGGAGTGTCTGTTCATTTTGTTTTGATGTTGCTTTACCTTGAGCAAAACTCAAATATAATGAACGCATCTTGAATGCTCAGGGAGACATGATCTCTAAAGGGATTATCATGATCACTTTTAGAGTTACAAAATAAACACATTTTCCACTCAAGTTTGGAGAAATATAGTTTAAATCTATATCCTAGCCAATCATACTCTATGACAGCAATGGGGATCACAAATCATCATTTTGTCCAGAACTGGAAGAATATCTCTGATATTCACCTCTCATCCTCAACAGACCAGGTTTCGGCCCAAAGGCACCATATTCCCTATACAGGGCATTCTGAAAGTTTTCAGAACCCTTGACTTTTTCCACATTTTGTTACATTACAGCCTCATTCTAAAATGAAAATGTATTGAAAAATATGAAATTGTTTTTCCCCCCCTCATCAATCTACACACAATACCCCATAATGACGAAGCAAAAAGATGGTTTTAGAAATGTTTGCTAACGTATATTTACAAAAACTGAAATATCACATTTACATAAGTATTCAGACCCTTTACTCAGTGCTTTGTTGAAGCACCTTTGGCAGCGATTACAGCATTGAGTCTTCTTGGGTATGACACTACAAGCTTGGCACACCTGTATTTGGGGAGTTTCTCCGATTCTTCATGGTAGATCCTCTCAAGCTCTGTCAGGTTGGGTGAGGAGCTTCACTGCACAGCTATTTTTCGGTCTCTCCAGAGACGTTCGATCGGGTTCAAGTCCGGGCTCTGGCTGGGCCACTCAAGGACATTGAGAGACTTGTTCTGAAGCCACCCCTGCGTTGTCTTGGCTGTGTTCTTAGGGTCGTTGTCCTGTTGGAAGGTGAACCTTCGCACCAGTCTGAGGTCCTGAGCGTTTTGGAGAAGGTTTTTATCAAGGATCTCTCTGTACTTTGCTCCGTTCATCTCCCCTCAATCATGACTGGTCTCCCAGTCCCTGCCGCTGAAAAATATCCCCACAGCACGCTTCACCGTAGGGATGGTGGCCGGTTTCCTCCAGACGTGACGCCTGGCATCAGGCCAAAGAGTTCAAGTTGTAGAAACATCTCAAGGATGATCAATGGAAACAGGATGCATCTGAGCTCAATTTTGAGTCTTCTAGCAAAGGGTCTGAATACTTATGTAAATAAAGTATTTCTGTTTTTCATTTTGAATATATTTGCAAAAATGTCTAAAAACCTGTTTTCGCTTTGTCATTATGGGGTATAGTGTGTGTAGATTGAGGAGGGATTTAAAAAAATCCATTTGAGAATAAGGCTGTAACCTAACAAAATGGAAAAAGGGAATGGGTCTGAATACTTTCCGAATGCACTACTTTTGACCAGAGTCCTATGGGCCCTGGTCCTATGGGTCTTATGGGCCCTGGTCCTATGGGTCTTATGGGTCCTGGTTCTATGGGTCCTGGTCCTATGGGTCTTATGGGTCCTGGTTCTATGGGTCCTGGTCCTGGTCCTATGGGTCCTATGGGCCCTGGTCCTATGGGTCCTATGGACCCTGATACTATGGACCCTGATACTATGGTTCCTGGTTCTATGGGTCCTGGTCCTATGGGTCCTGGTCCTATGTGCCCTGGTCCTATGGGTCCTAGTCCTATGGGTCCTGGTCCTATGGGTCCTAGTCCTATGGGTCCTGGTCCTATGGGTCCTATGGACCCTGATACTATGGGTCCTGGTCTGATGGGCCCTGGTCCTATGTGCCCTGGCCCTATGGGCCCTGGTTCTATGGGCCCTGGTCCTATGGGTCCTGGTCCTATGGGCCCTGGTCAACAGTAGTGCACTATATACAGTTGAAGTCAGAAGTTTACATACACATAGGTTGGAGTCTCGCTTTTCAACCACTCCACAAATTTCTTGTTAACAAACTATAGTTTTGGCAAGTAAGGACATCTACTTAGGACATCTACTTAGTGCATGACACAAGTAATTTTTCCAACATCTGTTTACAGATTATTTCACTTATAATTCACTGTATCACAATTCCAGTGGGTCAGAAGTTTACATACACTAAGTTGACTGTGTCTTTAAACAGCTTGGAAAATTCCAGAAAATGATGTCATGGCTTTAGAAACTTCGGATAGGCTAATTGACATGATTTGAGTCAATTGGAGGTGTACCTGTAGATGTATTTCAAGGCCTACCTTCAAACTCAGTGGGAAAAAGGGAAAATCAAAAGAAATCAGCCAAGACCTCAGAAAACAATAGTAGACCTCCACAAGTCTGGTTCATCCTTGGGAGCAATTTCCAAACGCCTGAAGGTACCACGTTCATCTGTACAAACAATAGTATGCAAGTATAAACACCATGGGACCACGCAGCCGTCATACCACTCAGCAAGTAGACACGTTCTGTCTCCTAGAGATGAACTTACTTTGGTGCAAAAAGTTCAAATCAATCCCAGAACAACAGCAAAGGACCTTGTGAAGATGCTGGAGGAAACAGGTGCAAAAATATCCATATCCACAGTAAAACGTGTCCTATATCGACATAACCTGAAAGGCAGCTCAGCAAGGAAGAAGCCACTGCTCCAAAACCTCCATAAAACAGTCCGACTACGGTTTGCAACTGCACATGGGGATAACGATTGGACTTTTTGGAGAAATGTCCTCTGGTCTGATGAAACAAATATAGAACTGTTTGGCCATAATGAACATCATTCTGTTTGGCTTCATGAGGAAGAAAAATGATGTGGATATATTGAAGCAAGACATCAGTCAGGAGGAAAAAGGGGGAGGCTTGCAAGCCGAAGAACACCATCCCAGCCGTGAAGCACGGGGGTGGCAGCATCAAGTTGTGGGGGTGCTTTGCTGCAGGAGGGACTGGTGCACTTCACAAAATAGATGGCTTCATGAGGAAGAAAAATGATGTGGATATATTGAAGCAAGACATCAGTCAGGAAGTTAAAGCTTGGTCGCAAATCGGTCTTCCAAATGGACAATGACCCCAAGCATACTTTCAAAGCTGTGGCAAAATGGCTTAAGACAACAAAGTTAAGGTATTGGAGTGGCCATCACAAAGCCCTGACCTCAATCCTATAGAATATTTGTGGGCAGAACTGAAAAAGCGTGTGCGAGCAAGGAGGCCTACAAACCTGTGACAAATTGTGAAAAACTGAGTTTAAGTGTATTTGGCTAAGGTGTATATAAACTTCTGACTTCAACTGTAGGAAGTAGGGTGACAGACAGACTCAGACTTGAGACAGACTCATATTGTGATTCAGGGAGACAGTGAGGCGGAAAGGCAGGGAAGCAGTGAGACAGTGAGGCAGGGAGGCAGTGAGGCAGTGAGGCAGTGAGGTGGGAAGGCAGGGAAGCAGGGAAGCAGTGAGGCAGTGAGGCAGTGAGGCAGTGAGGCGGGAAGGCAGGGAAGCAGTGAGACAGTGAGGCAGCGAGGCAGCCCTTATGGCTGCTACAGCCAGGATAACAATCAGTGCTCCTCTTCCCCTTCGCTTTTGTTTGACTCCTCCGTTTGCACGCAAACCTGAAGCTCACGCCTCCCTGTTCCAGATGGGCAGGCCTGATAAGGCACCGACACAGTGGGCCTATCAGATCTGCCCTGCTCTGCTCTGCACTGAGGTAATAATGTGGATGAACCATAGGGCAGATATGAGCTCCACCATCAGATGCCACCGCTTCATAAATAAGATTTTGTTCTCTGGCTGACTTCTCTGGATAAGTTAAATAAATAAATAAAATCAGGGTACGTTCCTTGACGATTCAGGAGGTCATGTGATACACAGTGAACAAATTGGACAAATAGGAAGAAAGTCTTACTCGACACTGTATAGGGCTATTCACCACCATATGTTGTCCATACCAATACACTGTCCATACCAATACACTGTCTATACCAATACACTGTCCATACCAATACACTGTCCACGCCAATACACTGTCCATACCAATACACTGTCCATACCAATACACTGTCTATACCAATACACTGTCCATACCAATACACTGTCCATACCAATACACTGTCCATACCAATACACTGTCCACACCAATACACTGTCCACGCCAATACACTGTTCACACCAATACACTGTCCACACCGATACACTGTCTATACCAATACACTGTCTATACCAATACACTGTCCATACCAATACACTGTCCACGCCAATACACTGTCCACACCAATACACTGTCTATACCAATAAACTGTCCATACCAATACACTGTCCACACCAATACACTGTCCATACCAATACACTGTCCATACCAATACACTGTCCATGCCAATACACTGTCCATACCAATACACTGTCTATACCAATACACTGTCCATACCAATACACTGTCTATACCAATACACTGTCCACGCCAATACACTGTCCACACCAATACACTGTCCATACCAATACACTGTCCATACCAATACACTGTCCATACCAATACACTGTCCATACCAATAAACTGTTCATACCAATACACTGTCCACACCAATACACTGTCCATACCAATACACTGTCCATACCAATACACTGTCCATACCAATAAACTGTCCATACCAATAACCTGTCCACACCAATACACTGTCCACACCAATACACTGTCCATACCAATACACTGTCCATACCAATACACTGTCCATACCAATAAACTGTTCATACCAATACACTGTCCACACCAATACACTGTCCATACCAATACACTGTCCATACCAATACACTGTCCATACCAATAAACTGTCCATACCAATACACTGTCCACACCAATACACTGTCCACACCAATACACTGTCCATACCAATACACTGTCCATACCAATACACTGTCCATACCAATAAACTGTCCATACCAATACACTGTCCATACCAATACACTGTCCATACCAATACACTGTCCATACCAATACACTGTCCATACCAATACATGTCAATACCAATACACTGTCCATACCAATACACTGTCCATACCAATACACTGTCCACACCAATACACTGTCCACACCAATACACTGTCCATACAATACTCTGTCCATACCAATACATGTCAATACCAATACACTGTCTATACCAATACATGTCAATACCAATACATGTCAATACCAATACACTGTCCATACCAATACACTGTCCATACCAATACATGTCAATACCAATACACTGTCCATACCAATACACTGTCCACACCAATACACTGTCCACACCAATACACTGTCAATACCAATACACTGTCCATACCAATACACTGTCCACACCAATACACTGTCCATACCAATACACTGTCCACACCAATACACTGTCCACACCAATACACTGTCCATACCAATACACTGTCCATACCAATACACTGTCCATACCAATACACTGTCCATACCAATACACTGTCCACACCAATACTCTGTCCATACCAATACACTGTCCACACCAATACACTGTCCATACCAATACACTGTCCATACCAATACACTGTCCATACCAATAAACTGTTCATACCAATACACTGTCCACACCAATACACTGTCCATACCAATACACTGTCCATACCAATACACTGTCCATACCAATAAACTGTCCATACCAATACACTGTCCACACCAATACACTGTCCACACCAATACACTGTCCATACCAATACACTGTCCATACCAATACACTGTCCATACCAATAAACTGTCCATACCAATACACTGTCCATACCAATACACTGTCCATACCAATACACTGTCCATACCAATACACTGTCCATACCAATACACTGTCCATACCAATACATGTCAATACCAATACACTGTCCATACCAATACACTGTCCATACCAATACACTGTCCACACCAATACACTGTCCACACCAATACACTGTCCATACCAATACTCTGTCCATACCAATACATGTCAATACCAATACACTGTCTATACCAATACATGTCAATACCAATACATGTCAATACCAATACACTGTCCATACCAATACACTGTCCATACCAATACATGTCAATACCAATACACTGTCCATACCAATACACTGTCCACACCAATACACTGTCCACACCAATACACTGTCAATACCAATACACTGTCCATACCAATACACTGTCCACACCAATACACTGTCCATACCAATACACTGTCCACACCAATACACTGTCCACACCAATACACTGTCCATACCAATACACTGTCCATACCAATACACTGTCCATACCAATACACTGTCCACACCAATACTCTGTCCATACCAATACATGTCAATACTCTGTCAGGACCAACAACATTAATGGGGAAAGTCTATGGAAGATTTAGGGTGCATCCCACATGACACCAAATTCCAATAATAGTGGATTACTTTTGACTAAAGTAGGAATAGGGTGCCATTTTGACTCAGATTTCTATGGACGGTGAGCCAAGCTGGTCAGGGCTGTCATTTGCTGATAGCAGTGGTGAGAAAGGTCATGTCCCTGATAGACATCTAACCTGAGGCAGTAGCTGATTGAGGTTGGCATGTTGCTCTAATTGGTCCACAGAAGGACAGACACTATGCTCTTAAGGACATTGTATCAACAATGAGAACGTCCCAAATGGTACCCCATTCCATTTATAGTGCACTACTGTTGACCAGAGTAGGGCACTATAGAGGGACTAGGGCGGCTTTGGAAACGTAACCGACGTTTGACCAGCATGACTCATATCTGCTTGTGATTGGTAGAGCTAGAGTGAGATGTGTGCCATTCTGTCAGTGTTAAGCTCTTTAATCTGATTGTATTGACACTTAGTGGCGCTGTCCGCTGAATGACAATCCTGAGAGCGAACACATCCGGAGAGGCTAAAATAAATAAATAAAAAACAATTACATTTACGTGGATCAATGCAACAGACGTTTTCATTTGAATTGTATTATCTTATCCTTTAAAGGTTGCTATGGAGATAAAACAATGTTTCCTGGTACATAAACGCCACTTTCAGTAAAGGGGATCTAACATCTACTGTGGGTAGACTTTAAAGCATCATTGCTATTCTGGGGAGTAGTTTTTCAAGATGGTATGTCTGGTGTAGCCTGGCTATAATCATTGAAACGCCGGTCACATTTCACAGCCCATAAACTGTACATGTATTCACTGCCTGTTTACATGTTCTGCCTGCTGCTCCCTGACCTTCTACCGTCGACACACACACACACACACACACACACACACACACACACACACACACACACACACACACACACACACACACACACACACACACACACACACACACACACACACACACACACACACACACACACACACACACACACACACACACACGGCACGTCTGACACATCTGAATTCTTTCTCATACGTGGTAAGGGACTCAACGTTGATTTACTCCAGGAATGGTTAAGGAATTTGAATCAGGGTTGTTGTTGTGTGAGACTAGTACTGTGAATAGGCTATCTTGGCTATAGGGACTTAGTTCCCAGCAGTCACAGGTGCAGTGTGTCCAGTGTGGCTGCCGCCGGCGACCCCGGTCTGCCGCCCCACTCTGGGGAGAGAGCACAGGTGGCTGGGAGCTGTGCCGAAGCGTAGGGCAGTGCTGTTGCATGTGGCAACGGGCCAACCGCTCACAGAGCATATGCCAGGCCATGGCCTAGGAGGAGAGACACACCGCACCGGCACTCTGTGCCAGGCACAAACAAACTAGTGATGGAGAGAGAGAGAGAGAGAGGTTTTTCATATGTAAAAATAGCCACACAAGCACAGGTCCTTTGGAAGGGAGCATATGCTGCTAGTTGTTTTAGTATTTGTTGTTGATTTTGCTTGGCAGGATATACCATGTACAGTATGTGTGTGTGTGACCAAATTGAATGACCAAATAATTGGATATATTTGGATCTCAATCTGATTAAGATCGTGTTATACGTTTGAATAAGTGTCTTATCTGCTGAGTATTCCAAAACAAATTAATTAAAAGATCCTGTGAGACCTCAATTATATTAAAGAAGTCGAAAAGTAATGTTATTCCAGAAGACCAAGGTTCCATAACTGGGCTTATACAACATGGACCCAAGTATCTAGATAACTGTGTATTTCAACCCAGAAAGCAGAGTGAGCGCCAGCTTGTGTTAATATCATATTTCATCAGTTATGTAAATGACGTCCTGCTGTTAGAGAAGTGGAACAGGGCTGTATTCAGGTTCCACCCCAAAATGCATGGAAATGAGCTAGCCGCAGGGCAGTGGATGACCTCCGCCTCGCCTCGCCCGTCGATGATGGGAGCTCTGCTCCCCCGTGCCTCCTTCTACAACACTCTCTACTCTTGCCTGACAGAGCACTGCCGAGGGGGAGACATAGCTACACTGCCTCTGTTCTGTTTGGATACAAAAGACGGATTTGGCCAAGTTGTTTATCTGGAAACGTGTTAAAAAAGTCCTCCTTAGTGAACTTAGCAATCCTCTCAGCCGCTCAGTACTCACGCAAGTCCATCTGCTGTACGTGTTTCTATCTATTTTTACAACATGGCTGCTGAGGTTTAAACAGTTCAACCCCCCCCCAAAATGTTTATTCAATGAGGGAGAGTGTAATAAATGTTTATTCAATGAGGGAGAGTGTAATAAATGTTTATTCAATGAGGGAGAGCATAACAAATGTTTATTCAATGAGGGAGAGTGTAATAAATGTTTATTCAATGAGGGAGGGCATAATAAATGTTTATCCAATGAGGGAGAGTGTAATAAATGTTTATTCAATGAGAGAGTGTAATACATGTTTATTCAATGAGGGAGAGCATAATAAATGTTTATTCAATGAGGGAGAGTGTAATAAATGTTTATTCAATGAGGGAGAGTGTAATACATGTTTATTCAATGATGGAGAATGTAATAAATGTTTATTCAATGAGGGAGGGCATAAGAAATGTTTATCCAATGAGGGAGAGCATAATAAATGTTTATTCAATGAGGGAGAGTGTAATAAATGTTTATTCAATGAGGGAGAGTGTAATAAATGTTTATTCAATGAGAGAGAGTGTAATACATGTTTATTCAATGAGGGAGAGCATAATAAATGTTTATTCAATGAGGGAGAGTGTAATAAATGTTTATTCAACGAGGGAGAGTGTAATAAATGTTTATTCAACGAGGGAGAGTGTAATAAATGTTTATTCAATGAGGGAGAGCATAATAAATGTTTATTCAATGAGGGAGAGTGTAATAAATGTTTATCCAATGACGGAGGGCATAATAAATGTTTATCCAATGAGGGAGGGCATAATAAATGTTTATTCAATGAGGGAGAGTGTAATATATGTTTATCCAATGAGGGAGGGCATAATAAATGTTTATTCAACGAGGGAGAGTGTAATAAATGTTTATTCAACGAGAGAGAGAGTGTAATAAATGTTTATTCAACGAGGGAGAGTGTAATAAATGTTTATTCAATGAGGGAGAGTGTAATAAATGTTTATTCAACGAGGGAGAGTGTAATAAATGTTTATTCAACGAGGGAGAGTGTAATAAATGTTTATTCAACGAGGGAGAGTGTAATAAATGTTTATTCAAGGAGGGAGAGTGTAATAAATGTTTATTCAACGAGGGAGAGTGTAATAAATGTTTATTCAACGAGGGAGAGTGTAATAAATGCAAGTCAATAAACAAACTGGAGATGCATTGTTGTATGACTGGCGTTGAGGGGTTTGGTTTGGAGTGGGTGGGTGGGGTTGTCAGAATCCACACCAGTGTTGTATTTTTCCAGTTCCACGCTTTTTCTCTCCATCGTATCTCACTGAGCCTGTGATGAGGCTGTGATAGACACTGCCCAAGTCCCAAATAGTACCCTATTACTTATTTAGTGCACTACTTCTGACCAGATCGAGTAAAAAGTTGAACACCATAGGAGATAGGGTGCAATTTGGGACACAGCACTGACAGCTCCTCTCTGAGGAAACCTAGTTGTCCAGGTGAGAAACATCCACTGACCGCTCCTCTCTGAGGAAACCTAGTTGTCCAGGTGAGACACATCCACTGACAGCTCCTCTCTGAGGAAACCTAGTTGTCCAGGTGAGACACATCCACTGACAGCTCCTCTCTGAGGAAACCTAGTTGTCCATGTGAGACACATCCACTGACAGCTCCTCTCTGAGGAAACCTAGTTGTCCATGTGAGACACATCCACTGACAGCTCCTCTCTGAGGAAACCTGGTTGTCCAGGTGAGACACATCCACTGACAGCTCCTCTCTGAGGAAACCTAGTTGTCCAGGTGAGAGTGAGACACATTCATTATGACAGATCCCTCTAAAGGAGCGTGGCATGTTTAGCATTTCAAATGTCTGTCTAATCAACACATCAGTGCTATCTTGTTAGTTATTAATAATGTCTATGGCTTGAAACACAGTGCCTCTTGCTGACGACCAGCTGACTGGTTCCTTGCAAACAGGTTGGTTTGTGTCACGTCCTGACCTGAGTTCCTTTTTTATGTCTCTGTTTTAGTGTGGTTAGGGCGTGAGTTGGGGTGGGCATTCTATGTTTTTGTTCTAGGTTTTGTATTTCTGCTTTTGGCCTGGTATGGTTCCCAATCAGAGGCAGCTGTCAATCGTTGTCTCTGATTGAGAACCATACTTAGGTAGCCTGCGTTCCACTATGATTTGTGGGTAGTTGTTTTCTGTTTAGTGTATGTCACCTGACAGAACTGTTTCATTTCTTCCAGTCACTTTGTTATTTTGTTTTGTGTGTTCAGTCTAGTAAATGAACATGGACACTTACCACGCTGCATATTGGTCTGATCCTTCCTACTCCTCCTCAGACGAAGAAGAGATTTGTTACAGTTTGGCCTTAACTACAAATGCATGAAGTGTATCAAAAGATTACAATTCAAGTATGATACAAAAGGATGCATCATGTGATTTCCTAATTAACCTTCAACTGTTTATCCTTCCAGTTAGTTGACATAAACACCCCAAAAACAAGCACGATAAAGCTACACTAATTTAATCTCAGATTTATAGTCCAACAACTTTAGTTTAGTATAGTTTTTTCTCTTGCTAAACATTAGCCTTGTGGATATTGTCCATTGATGTTCCTAATGCCATAAGATAAACTCCAAGGTCAATGACAGGGAGACAGTTCTAATCCCTTTAACTCCTCTAAAAGGTCAATGACAGGGAGACAGTTCTAATCCCTTTAACTCCTCTACAAGGTCAATGACAGGGAGACAGTTCTAATCCCTTTAACTCCTCTAAAAGGTCAATGACAGGGAGACAGTTCTAATCCCTTTAACTCCTCTACAAGGTCAATGACAGGGAGACAGT
>NW_024609827.1:0-37500 GCF_018296145.1 Oncorhynchus tshawytscha
AAACTCTAGAGAATGTATTCATAAAAAATCCCAGGCGGGCAGCTGTTTCTGAGATGCTGGAATCACCATGTGTGGCATCAACAATCATACCAGGGTCAAAGTTGCTTAGATTACGCGTATTGCCTGTTCTAATGTTAGGTCAGACAGCATCTAAAGCTCTCTACTCTATATACTCTATATATTGAGTTGCAGACAGCCACATGATTCGCTGTTCAAATGTAACCTTCCTTGATGAGCTAAATCAGGTCTGTAGAGCTGATGGCATGACCTACAGTATGTCATTGTGTGGGATGGTTTCAGGCCCATCAACAATTTACCACCTGTACTTACCCCATGCTCTCTTTCCTTAACCCCGATTGAGTAATTTTCTCCACATGGGTTGTAAGGTATATGATAGGCGCCCTCACGAACAAGCCACCCCTTCTCAGGCCATGGATGACGCATGCAATGACATCACGGCGGACCTGTCAGGCCTGGATTCGCCCGAAGATTCTTCCCCAAGATGTTTGGCTAATGAAAACCTCCATTGTGATGTGGATGAGAACCTGTGGCCAAATCCACAAGACAGGGTTGATGGAAATATAGAAGTACGGTAATCAATCTTTTGTTTTCTTTTTACAGTAAGCCAGGAGAGGAACACTGCAGCTGATGTTTTACAGTAAGCCAGGTGAGGAACACTGCAGTGATGTTTTACAGTAAGCCAGGTGAGGAACACTGCAGTGATGTTTTACACTAAGCCAGGTGAGGAACACTGCAGTGATGTTTTACAGTAAGCCAGGTGAGGAACACTGCAGTGATGTTTTACACTAAGCCAGGTGAGGAACACTGCAGTGATGTTTTACAGTAAGCCAGGTGAGGAACACTGCAGTGATGTTTTACAGTAAGCCAGGTGAGGAACACCGCAGTGATGTTTTACAGTAAGCCAGGTGAGGAACACAGCAGTGATGTTTTACAGTAAGCCAGGTGAGGAACACCGCAGTGATGTTTTACAGTAAGCCAGGTGAGGAACACTGCAGTGATGTTTTACACTAAGCCAGGTGAGGAACACTGCAGTGATGTTTTACAGTAAGCCAGGTGAGGAACACAGCAGTGATGTTTTACAGTAAGCCAGGTGAGGAACACCACAGTGATGTTTTACAGTAAGCCAGGTGAGGAACCCAGCAGTGATGTTTTACAGTAAGCCAGGTGAGGAACACTGCAGTGATGTTTTACAGTAAGCCAGGTGAGGAACACTGCAGTGATGTTTTACAGTAAGCCAGGTGAGGAACACTGCAGTGATGTTTTACAGTAAACCAGGTGAGGAACACTGCAGTGATGTTTTACAGTAAGCCAGGTGAGGAACACTGCAGTGATGTTTTACAGTAAGCCAGGTGAGGAACACTGCAGTGATGTTTTACAGTAAACCAGGTGAGGAACACTGCAGTGATGTTTTACAGTAAGCCAGGTGAGGAACACTGCAGTGATGTTTTACAGTAAGCCAGGTGAGGAACACTGCAGTGATGTTTTACAGTAAACCAGGTGAGGAACACTGCAGTGATGTTTACAGTAAACCAGGTGAGGAACACTGCAGTTGACCTTTAACTTAGGGAGGCTGCGAATTTTTTTTTTTTTTTTGTTAAAAATCGCGCAACATTTCAGCGCCCTGCTACTCATGCCAGGAATATAGTATATGCATATGATTAGTATGTGTGGATAGAAAACACTCAGACGTTTCTAAAACTGGTTAAATCACGGCTGTGACTATAACAGAACGTGCGTTTCATCGAAAAGTGCAGGAAAATCTGATCACTGAAAATGGGAAAATATATCCATGCGCCACTTCAACCTATTGTTAAAAGTGACCAACATTAAATGGGGCCGAGGTTGCAATACCTACAGCTTCCACACGATGTCAACAGTCTTGTCATTTGTCTCGGATTTGTTTCTTGGTCAAGCCGAAACAAGGCAGCCGATTTATTCCGGTCTCCGACAGGATGTTTTGGTTGAGACATATCCGGACATGATTTCAAGATGTGAAGCTAAAGAATATACATCGCCCCATAATCATTTTGATAGATTATTAACGTTTACTAATACCTAAAGTTGCATTACAAAAGTATTTTGAAGTGTTTTGTGAAAGTTTATCGTCGACTTTTTTAATTTTTAAAAATGACGTTGCGTTATCAAACTCGGTTTTTTTCTAGATTACACAGTCTTCATAGATCGATATCTAGGCTATATATGGACCGATTTAATCGAAAAAAAGACCCAAATAAATGTTTATGGGACATCTAGGAGTGCCAAGAAAGAAGCTCGTCAAAGGTAATGAATGTTTTATATTTTATTTCTGCGTTTTGGGTAGCGCCGGCTACCGCAAAATCTGTCGTGTTAGGTGACGTTGCAGTATTTTGGGGGTACATGCTATCAGATAATAGCTTCTCATGCTTTCGCCGAAAAGCATTTTACAAATCTGACTTGGTGGATAGATTCACAACGAGTGTAGCTTTAATTCACTACCTTGAATGTGTATTTTAATGAAAGTTTAATGAAATTATGAGTTTTATCAAAAACTATAGGTGGCGCTCTGAAATCCGCTGAGTGTTGTTCCTGCATGGGAACAGCATTCTGCGTCATCCTTAAGAAGTTTAACTGTTTTTTATTTTTTTTGTAGCTAATTATTTTTGCTTTGATTCAAAGAAACCTATGTTGTGATTTTATTGTATTTCATCAATAAATGTCATATATTGTTCAATGATTCCACTGTCTGTAGTATTCTCTCTTCTAGTCCTTATACAGTGATGTATTTACGTGTAGTAGCATAATGAAACATGTATCACATATTTTGTTCTACAATATTTAATGATTGTATGAACAACTACGCAGTGAAACTATCGGTATCTTGTGTGTGTGTGATCTAAATGAATGTTCCTATGGTATTTCATGATAAATTAGTTATTTGAACCAATGATTCTGCAAGTGCAAGGTTTCTTTAAAGGTATGAATGCACAATGCAGTGTTTTAAACATTGGACAGCCTGTGTTACGAGTGATGACCGTTTTGAGGTTTGTGTCTAGAGTTTTGAAAAATGACCACAATGTTCTGAAATTAGTGCCAAAGTGATTGTTAAAAACTGTAAAATATGTCAATTAAATATGGAAAATACTGGTGCGTTATGTACCCTTCAGATTCCCTCCATTTAGGAAATCACAACTTTGCTTAATGGACCGTGTGAATTTGCAATATCTATTGAGGAATGTACTGCACAAAGCCTGACTGGGTTCATTCATGTTTTGACATTCTTCTACACTCTAAGCCATGGACTGATGTTCTGACACCTAATGTTCTTAATTTAGGAAAAGGACAGGATGGTTCTTACACCTCACAGTCTGCACTCTCCCTCACCTCCACTGTGTCCGTACACGAATGTGGTCTGGCCTAATTGTGCTGTTATCATGCAGCTGTCTTATATGAGACACTACAAACCACAGGAGTACTGGGTAAAGGGAGACAACAGCTGTTCTCTCTGGACTCTTCCTGTCCATCACTAAACTGTCCAATACCAGTCCCATGCCTCACTGTCCTACTACAATAGTAGATACACCTGTTGATGCTGTAGTCTCCAGTCCCATGGACAATAGTAGATTACATGCTGTTCTCACAGTCTGATAGCACCTGTTGATGTAGTCTCTTGCCTCACCGTCCTACTACATAGTAGATACACCTGTTGATGCTGTAGTCTCCAGTCCCATGTCCTACTACTAGATACACCTGTTGATGCTGTAGTCTCAGTCCCATGCCTCACCGTCCTACTACAATAGTAGATACACCTGTTGATGCTGTAGTCTCCAGTCCCATGCCACCGTCCTACTACAATAGCAGATACACCTGTTGATGCTGTAGTCTCAGTCCCATGCCTCACCGTCCTACTACAATAGTAGATACACCTGTTGATGCTGTAGTCTCAGTCCCATGCCTCACCGTCCTACTACAATAGTAGATACACCTGTTGATGCTGTAGTCTCCAGTCCCATGCCTCACCGTCCTACTACAATAGTAGATACACCTGTTGATGCTGTAGTCTCCAGTCCCATCTCTACAATAGTAGATACACCTGTTGATGCTGTAGTCCAGTCCCATGCCTCACCTGACTAAGTAGATACACCTGTTGAGCTGTAGTCTCCAGTCCCATGCCTCACCGTCCTACTACAATAGTAGATACACCTGTTGATGCTGTAGTCTCCAGTCCCATGATCTCAGTCCATGCCTCCCGCCCTCACGAGCAGATACACCTGGTGCTGTAGTCTCCAGTCCCATGCCTGTTGACTACAATAGTAGATACACCTGTTGTAGCAGTCCCATGCCTCACCGTCCTACTACAATCAGATACACCTGTTGATGCTGTAGTCTCAGTCCCATGCCTCACCGTCCTACTACAATAGCAGATACACCTGTTGATGCTGTAGTCTCCAGTCCCATGCCTCACCGTCCTACTACAATAGCAGATACACCTGTTGATAGTGTAGAGATGTGTTTGACAGTGTGCTATATACCGTATGTGGATGTACCTTCAGGTATGTGTCCAAGTCTGTCTAATTTCCCGACCGTATCTGACTTGTTGAGTGTGCGAGTCTGACACCCATAGGAATCTCTTATAGGGACCCGATGAGAGGGAATGTCCGTGTCCTGCCGTTCAGACAGACTGGTGCTGTTGTGTTATTGTCCAGGTGAGTCACTGTTATTGCTGTCATCAAGGTTTACACACACACACAGACACACACATGCACACACACAAATGCGCACATGCACACTCAGGCACAGACACACAAACACACATTGCTTTCATCCAGGTGTATCCAGGTGTATCTATTGTACAGTAGTCCGGTTGTCTGGGATCACCTGCATGGGATTATTCTGTCAGTTGTCTGGGATCCTAGCCAGACTTCACCTGCATAGGAATATTCTGTCAGTTGTCTGGGATCCTAGCCAGACTTCACCTGCATAGGAATATTCTGTCAGTTGTCTGGGATCCTAGCCAGACTTCACCTCGGGAATATTCTGTCAGTTGTCTGGGATCCTAGCCAGACTTCACCTGAGGAATATTCTGTCAGTTGTCTGGGATCCTAGCCAGACTTCACCTGCACGGGAATATTCTGTCAGTTGTCTGGGATCCTAGCCAGACTTTACCTGCATGGGAATATTCTGTCAGTTGTCTGGGGAGACTTCACCTGCCAGAATATTCTTCAGTTGTCTGCCAGACTTCACCTGCACGGGAATAATCAGTTGTCTGGGATCTAGCCAGACTTCACCTGCACGGGAATATTCTGTCAGTTGTCTGGGATCCTAGCCAGACTTCACCTGCACGGGAATATTCTGTCAGTTGTCTGGGATCCTAGCCAGACTTCACCTGCATAGGAATATTCTGTCAGTTGTCTGGGATCCTAGCCAGACTTCACCTGCATAGGAATATTCTGTCAGTTGTCTGGGATCCTAGCCAGACTTCACCTGCATAGGAATATTCTGTCAGTTGTCTGGGATCCTAGCCAGACTTCACCTGCATAGGAACATTCTGTCAGTTGTCTGGGATCCTAGCCAGACTTCACCTGCACGGGAATATTCTGTCAGTTGTCTGGGATCCTAGCCAGACTTCACCTGCACGGGAATATTCTGTCAGTTGTCTGGGATCCTAGCCAGACTTCACCTGCATAGGAATATTCTGTCAGTTGTCTGGGATCCTAGCCAGACTTCACCTGCATAGGAATATTCTGTCAGTTGTCTGGGATCCTAGCCAGACTTCACCTGCATAGGAACATTCTGTCAGTTGTCTGGGATCCTAGCCAGACTTCACCTGCACTTGGGAATATTCTGTCAGTTGTCTGGGATCTAGCCAGACTTCACCTGCATAGGAATATTCTGTCAGTTGTCTGGGATCCTAGCCAGACTTCACCTGCATAGGAATATTCTGTCAGTTGTCTGGGATCCTAGACCATAGGAATATTCTGTCAGTTGTCTGGGATCCTAGCCAGACTTCACCTGCATAGGAATATTCTGTCAGTTGTCTGGGATCCTAGCCAGACTTCACCTGCACGGGAATATTCTATCTCTGCTGTCACTCTTTGGCCATGCTAGAAAGGACAGGTGACTGTCATTTTCTTACCATTAATGTAACTATTAAACATAATCTAACCCCTTAACTTCCTGAAACCCCTGACCACTACCCACTGATTATTTAAGCAATATGCACAACGCGTAGTGCCTGGATACAGCCCTTAGCCGTGGTATATTGGCCCTATACCACAAAACCCTAAGGTGCCTTATTTCTATTATAAACTGGTTATCAACGTAATTAGAGCTTTAAAAATAAATGTTTTGTCATACCTGTGGTATGCAGTCTGATATTCCACGGCTGTCAGCCAATCAGAATTCAGGGCTCGAACCACCCAGTTTATAAAAACACATAGTTCATGAACTTGATGGAAAGGCTGCTGACATGACAGGCTGTCCTTTCAAACTAGGTAATCTAGTAATTACTGGTCTGTCACTACGATAGCCCTAATAACAACAGATCTGGTGACAGTCTAATATCATCTCACCGTCAGGGACAATGTCGAAAGCATGATAACTGGGGTCACAGATAGTGGAAATGTGTGTGAAATCACTTCTGTTCCATAGGATTTTCCACCCCTAGGCAATGTCGTTTTGACACAACCTTCATCCACCACTGTGATTTCACTATATATTTTTTTAAATGGAACTAAAGTTCTCTCCATTGAAGAGTGGAAAAGCAGCGAGGCAGCAGTGTGTCTAGGACTGCGTCCATCCATCCTATCTGGTTACAATTAAGTGATTTGTAATTTGGCTGGCCCGGATTGTGCTGTGTTTTTGGGTTTCCTCTCTCTTCCCCCTCTCTTCCTCTTCTCCTCCTTTCTCTTGTTCCCTCATTCCCTGTACAGTGGATCCAGGGCCACAGAGCAGATGGAGCCAGGGCGGTTGTGGTGTTGCCAGTTCTCACAGTTCAGAGAGATCATGACAGGTTTGTTTGTGAGGCTGACGGACCAGAAGTCAAACCAGGTCATCGTTGAAGTTCCTCTCCTCTCCTCTCCTCTCCTCTCCTCTCCTCTCCTCTCCTCTCCTCTCCTCTCCTCTCCTCTCCTCTCTCTCCTCTCCTCTCCTCTCCTCTCCTCTCCTCTCCTCTCCTCTCATCCTCTCTCCTCTCCTCCTCTCCTCTTCTCCTCTCTCCTCTCATCTTCTCTTCTCTTATATCCTCTCCTATACTCTTTCCTGTCCACCTCTCTCCTCTCCTCTCCTCTCCTCTCCTCTCCTCTCCTCTCCTCTCCTCTCCTCTCCTCTCCTCTCCTCTCCTCTCCTCTCCTCTCCTCTCCTCTCCTCTCCTCTCCTCTCCTCTCCTCTCCTCTCCTATTCTCTCTCCTGTCCTCTCCTCTCATCTTCTCGTTCCTCCTCTCCTCTCCTCTCCTCTCCTCTCCTCTCCTCTCCTCTCCTCTTATCTTCTCTTCTCTCATCTTTTCCTCTCTTCTCTTCTCTCCTCTCCTATTCTCTCTCCTGTCCTCTCCTCTCCTCCTCTCCTCTCATCTCCTCTCATCTTCTCGTCTCTCCCTCTCCTCCTCTCCTCTCCTCTCCTCTCCTCTCCTCTCCTCTCCTCTCCTCTCCTCTCCTCTCCTCTCCTCTCCTCTCCTCTCCTCTCCTCTCCTCTCCTCTCCTCTCCTCTCTCTCATCTTCTCCTCTCTTCTCTTCTCTCCTCTCCTATTCTCTCTCCTGTCCTCTCCTCCTGTCCTCTCATCTTCTCTTCTCGCCTCTTCTATTTCCTCTCCTCTCCTCTCCTCTCCTCTCCTCTCCTCTCCTCTCCCTCTCCTCTCCTCTCCTCTCCTCTCCTCTCCTCTCTCCTCTCCTCTCCTCTCCTCTCCTCTCCTCTCCGCTCCTCTCTGCTCCTCTCCTCTCCTCTCCTCTCCTCTCCTCTTCTCTCATCTTCTCCTCTCTTCTCTTCTCTCCTCTCCTATTCTCTCTCCTGTCCTCTCCTCCTGTCCTCTCATCTTCTCTTCTCGCCTCTTCTATTTCCTCTCCTCTCCTCTCCTCTCCTCTCCTCTCCTCTCCTCTCCTCTCCTCTCATCTTCTCTCCTCTCCTCTCCTTTCATCTTCTCCTCACTTCTCTTCTCTCCTCTCCTATTCTCTCTCTGTCCTCTCCTCCTCTCCTCTCCTCTCATCTCCTCTCATCTTCTCATCTCTCCTCTCCTCTCCTCTCATCTTCTCTCATCTTCTCCTCTCTTCTCTTCTCTTCTCTCCTCTCCTATTCTCTCTCCTGTCCTCTCCTCCTCTCCTCTCATCTCCTCTCATCTTCTCGTCTCTCCTCTTCTCTCCTCTCCTCTCATCTCCTCTCATCTTCTCTTCTCTCATCTTCTCCTCTCTTCTCTTCTCTTCTCTCCTCTCCTATTCTCTCTCCTGTCCTCTCCTCCTCTCCTCTCCTCTCATCTTCTCTTCTCTCCTCTTCTATTCTCTCTCCTGTCCTCTCCTCCTCTCCTCTCATCTCCTCTCATCTTCTCATCTCTCCTCTCCTCTCCTCTCATCTTCTCTCATCTTCTCCTCTCTTCTCTTCTCTTCTCTCCTCTCCTCTCCTATTCTCTCTCCTGTCCTCCTCTCCTCTCCTCTCCTCTCCTCTCCTCTCCTCTCCTCTCCTCTCCTCTCCTCTCCTCTCCTCTCCTCTCCTCTCCTCTCCGCTCCTCTCCTCTACTCTTCTCTCATCTTCTCCTCTCTTCTCTTCTCTCCTCTCCTATTCTCTCTCCTGTCCTCTCCTCCTCTCCTCTCCTCTCCTCTCCTCTCCTCTCCTCTCCTCTCCTCTCCTCTCCTCTCCTCTCCTCTCCTCTCCTCTCCTCTCCTCTCCTCTCCTCTCATCTTCTCTCCTCTCCTCTCCTCTCCTCTCCTCTCCTCTCCTCTCCTCTCCTCTCCTCTCCTCTCCTCTCCTCTCCTCTCCTCTCCTCTCTCCTCTCCTCTCCGCTCCTCTCTGCTCCTCTCCTCTCCTCTCCTCTCCTCTCCTCTCCTCTCCTCTCCTCTCTCTCTTCTCTTCTCTTCTCTTCTCTCCTCTTCTCTTCTCTCATCTTCTCTCTTCTCTTCTCTCCTCTCCTATACTCTCTCATCTTCTCTTCTCTTCTCTTCTCTTCTCTTCTCTCCTCTCCTATACTCTCTCCTCCTCTCCTCTCCCCTCCTATTCTCTCTCCTCTCCTCTCCTCTCCTCTCCTCTCCTCTCCTCTCCTCTCCTCTCCTCTCCTCTCCCTCCTCTCCTCTCCTCTCCTCTCCTCTCCTCTCCTCTCCTCTCCTCTCCTCTCCTCTCCTCTCCTCTCCTCTCCTCTCCTCTCCTCTCCTCTCCTCTTCTCTCATCTTCTCCTCTCTTCTCTTCTCTCCTCTTCTATTCTCTCTCCTGTCCTCTCCTCCTCTCCTCTCCTCTCATCTTCTCGTCTCTCCTCTCCTCTCCTCTCC
Source organism: Oncorhynchus tshawytscha (assembly GCF_018296145.1). Lineage (NCBI taxonomy): Eukaryota > Metazoa > Chordata > Actinopteri > Salmoniformes > Salmonidae > Oncorhynchus > Oncorhynchus tshawytscha. The sequence goes on from NW_024609827.1 coordinate 9,463, forward strand.
TCTCCTCTCCTCTCCTCTCCTCTCCTCTCCTCTCCTCTCCTCTCCCTCTCCTCTCCTCTCCCCTCTCCTCTCCTCTCCTCTCCTCTCCTCTCCGCTCCTCTCTGCTCCTCTCCTCTCCTCTCCGTTCCTCTCCTCTCTCTCTTCTCTTCTCTCCTCTTCTCTTCTCTCATCTTCTCTCTTCTCTTCTCTCCTCTCCTATACTCTCTCATCTTCTCTTCTCTTCTCTCCTCTCCTATACTCTCTCCTCCTCTCCTCTCCTCTCCTCTCCTCTCCTCTCCTCTCCTCTCCTCTCCTCTCCTCTCCTCTCCTCTCCTCTCCTCTCCTCTCCTCTCCTCTCCTCTCCTCTCCTCTCCTCTCCTCTCCTCTCTGCTTCTGTTCTCTCCTCTTTTCTCCTCTTCTGTTCTCTCTACTCCACTCCTCTCCTCTGCTTTGTCATTTCAGTGAAAGCATTTGTTTGTTTGTGCTTCAGGGAGATGACACAGTTAAGTAAGGCAAACATGGACACATAGACATACCGTATGAGATGTATGGGTCTGAAGGCACAGTACATTCTGAGCGGAGATGGGAGAGTACATCTGCAAAGCATTGCTCAATCCTCAAACCAACCTCACCTGCAAAGTTGTGGCCTCGACACGTTTTCATCTGGAGGTTGGTTGCATTCCTTTGGAAGAGGATCACGGTTTTGCTTTTTTGACCATGCACAACCTTGCAGAGAATGTGATGTTTAATGTACTCCTTAAACAACATCCTCATTTATCATGGTTTGTGTGGCAGCCACACAATTTATCACACATTGTTTGAATTAAGGATATCATTTGGGGGCCTGATTGGTCCTTTTGAAGTATCTCTCTTTCTCTCTCTCCTCTCTCTCTCTCTCTCTCTCTCTCTCTCTCTCTCTCTCACACACACACATTAATAAACTAAAGAGAATCACAATGACATAAAATGTCAATTCCAATTATGACAGGATTAAAGAGGTCATATAAGGGTTTTCTTTATTCAGACAGTTAAAATGGAAAGAGTGATGGCAGGTTTATATTTGGTTCACTTCAATCCCAGCTGCCAAGATTAGAGCTGGTCCCAAATTAGAGCTGGTCCCAGACTAGAGCTGGTCCCAGACTAGAGCTGGTCTCAGATTAGAGCTGGTCCCAGACTAGAGCTGGTCCCAAATTAGAGCTGGTCCCAGACTAGAGCTGGTCCCAGATTAGAGCTGGTCTCAGATTAGAGCTGGTCCCAGACTAGAGCTGGTCCCAGGTTAGAGCTGGTCCCAGATTAGAGCTGGTCCCAGATTAGAGCTGGTCCCAGACTATAGCTGGTCCCAGGTTAGAGCTGGTCCCAGATTAGAGCTGGTCCCAGATTAGAGCTGGTCCCAGACTAGAGCTGGTCCCAGACTAGAGCTGGTCTCAGATTAGAGCTGGTCCCAGATTAGAGCTGGTCCCAAATTAGAGCTGGTCCCAGACTAGAGCTGGTATCAGATTAGAGCTGGTCCCAGACTAGAGCTGGTCCCAGGTTAGAGCTGGTCCCAGACTAGAGCTGGTCCCAGATTAAAGATGGTCTCAGATTAGAGCTGGTCCCAGACTAGAGCTGGTCCCAGGTTAGAGCTGGTCCCAGACTAGAGCTGGTCCCAGATTAGAGCTGGTCCCCAGACTAGAGCTGGTCCCAGATTAGAGCTGGTCCCAGATTAGAGCTGGTCCCAGACTAGAGCTGGTCCCAGATTAGAGCTGGTCCCAGGTTAGAGCTGGTCCCAGACTAGAGCTGGTCCCAGATTAGAGCTGGTCCCAGATTAGAGCTGGTCCCAGAATAGAGCTGGTCCCAGATTAGAGCTGGTCCCAGATTAGAGCTGGTCCCAGATTAGAGCTGGTCCCAGACTAGAGCTGGTCCCAGAATAGAGCTGGTCCCAGATTAGAGCTGGTCTCAGATACATTCCATGCCATGTTCAATTCTATTTCATAATCAAAACCCCTCCCCCACAGTAGGGTGCCACTTGGGATGCAGCCGAGGTCTAGTGAGATAGAGCAGATACTGGCTACTGGCTGTCTCTACAGGTGAAACACACAGGTAGTAATGTTCTGGTTGGGTGTTCTACTGGCTGTCCCTACAGGTGAAACACACAGGTAGTAATGTTAATGTTCTGGTTGGTTGTTCTACTGGCTGTCTCTACAGGTGAAACACACAGGTAGTAATGTTCTGGTTGGTTGTTCTACTGGCTGTCTCTACAGGTGAAACACAGGTAGTAATGTTCTGGTTGGTTGTTCTACTGGCTGTCTCTACAGGTGAAACACAGGTAGTAATGTTCTGGTTGGTTGTTCTACTGGCTGTCTCTACAGGTGAAACACAGGTAGTAATGTTCTGGTTGGTTGTTATACTGGCTGTCTCTACAAGTGAAACACACAGGTAGTAATGTTCTGGTTGGGTGTTCTACTGGCTGTCTCTACAGGTGAAACACAGGTAGTAATGTTCTGGTTGGGTGTTCTACTGGCTGTCTCTACAGGTGAAACACACAGGTAGTAATGTTCTGGTTGGTTGTTCTACTGGCTGTCTCTACAGGTGAAACACAGGTAGTAATGTTCTGGTTGGTTGTTCTACTGGCTGTCTCTACAGGTGAAACACACAGGTAGTAATGTTAATGTTCTGGTTGGTTGTTCTACTGGCTGTCTCTACAGGTGAAACACAGGTAGTAATGTTCTGGTTGGTTGTTCTACTGGCTGTCTCTACAGGTGAAACACACAGGTAGTAATGTTCTGGTTGGGTTGTTCTACTGGCTGTCTCTACAGGTGAAACACACAGGTAGTAATGTTAATGTTCTGGTTGGTTGTTCTACTGGCTGTCTCTACAGGTGAAACACACAGGTAGTAATGTTAATGTTCTGGTTGGTTGTTCTACTGGCTGTCTCTACAGGTGAAACACACAGGTAGTAATGTTAATGTTCTGATTGGTTGTTCTTCTGACTGTCTCTACAGGTGTGGCAGGAAACAACATATTCTGCAGCAAAATATGTCATTTCCCCCAATAGAAATTGGATTCTCTCGCTTTCAGTTTTGTTTTCAAAGTCTTTGTATTTGTTTTACATTTTGGGAAGATAATTGCCCATAAGTCTGTATAGTTCTTCCAGTGTTGGAGATGTTCAGCTCTGTCTAGACCTCTTTCTGACGGCAGAGTGAGCACAACCTGTCCGACTGTCTAACCACAGTGAATGATAACTGTGTGCACTACAGGTCAAAAGTTTTAAAACACCTACTCATTCAAGTTTTTTTTTTTTTTAAACTATTTTCTACATTGTAGAACAGTAGTGAAGACATCAAAACTATGAACAAACACATAGATAGTCTGATAGTTAGATATTCTGCCACCATGTACTGTCTGTTAATAGCCAAATCGCATTCTCTCTCTCTCTCTCTCTCTCTCTCTGTCTCTCTCTCTCTCTCTCTCTCTCTCTCTCTCTCTCTCTCTCTCTCTCTCTCTCTCTCTCTCTCTCAAATTCAAAGTGGCTTCATTGACATTGGAATGGGCCATTACTTCCGGCGCCGACAGAGATGGCCGCCTCGCCGCGTTCCTAGGAAACTGCAGTTTTTGTTTTTTACGTGTTATTTCTTACACTAGTACCCCAGGTCATCTTAGGTTTCATTACATACAGCCGAGAAGAACTACTGAATATAAGATCAGCGTCAACTCACCATCAGTACGACCAAGAATATGTTTTTCGCGATGCGGATCCTGTGTTCTGCCTTACAAACAGGACAACGGAGGGGATCCCATGCAGCGACCCGAAAAAACGACTCAGAAAAAGAGGGAAACGAAGCGGTCTTCTGGTCAGACTCCGGAGACGGGCACATCGTGCACCACTCCCTAGCATTCTTCTCGCCAATGTCCAGTCTCTTGACAACAAGGTTGATGAAATCCGAGCAAGGGTAGCATTCCAGAGGGACATCAGAGACTGCAACGTTCTCTGCTTCACGGAAACATGGCTAACTGGAGAGACGCAATCCGAAGCGGTGCAGCCAGCGGGTTTCTCCACGCATCGCGCCGACAGAAACAAACATCTTTCTGGTAAGAAGAGGGGCGGGGCGTATGCCTTATGACTAACGTGACATGGTGTGATGAAAGAAACATACAGGAACTCAAATCCTTCTGTTCACCTGATTTAGAATTCCTCACAATCAAATGTAGACCGCATTATCTACCAAGAGAATTCTCTTCGATTATAATCACAGCCGTATATATCCCCCCCCAAGCAGACACATTGATGGCTCTGAACGAACTTTATTTAACTCTCTGCAAACTGGAAACGATTTATCCGGAGGCTGCATTCATTGTAGCTGGGGATTTTAACAAGGCTAATCTGAAAACAAGACTCCCTAAATTTTATCAGCATATCGATTGCGCAACCAGGGGTGGAAAGACCTTGGATCATTGTTACTCTAACTTCCGCGACGCAGCTTTCGGAAAAGCTGACCACGACTCCATTTTGTTGATCCCTGCCTACAGACAGAAACTAAAACAAGAGGCTCCCTCGCTGAGGTCTGTTCAACGCTGGTCTGACCAAGCTGACTCCACACTCCAAGACTGCTACCAGTCTGCTGTTCCCACATGCTTCAAGAGGGCCACCATTGTTCCTGTTCCCAAGAAAGCTAAGGTAACTGAGCTAAACGACTACCGCCCCGTAGCACTCACATCCGTCATCATGAAGTGCTTTGAGAGACTAGTCAAGGACCATATCACCTCCACCCTACCTGACACCCTAGACCCACTCCAATTTGCTTACCGCCCAAATAGGTCCACAGACGATGCAATCTCAACCACACTGCACACTGCCCTAACCCATCTGGACAAGAGGAATACCTATGTGAGAATGCTGTTCATCGACTACAGCTCGGCATTCAACACCATAGTACCCTCCAAGCTCGTCATCAAGCTCGAGACCCTGGGTCTCGACCCCGCCCTGTGCAACTGGGTTCTGGACTTCCTGACGGGCCGCCCCAGGTGGTGAGGGTAGGCAACAACATCTCCTCCCCGCTGATCCTCAACACTGGGGCCCCACAAGGGTGCGTTCTGAGCCCTCTCCTGTACTCCCTGTTCACCTACGACTGCGTGGCCATGCACGCCTCCAACTCAATCATCAAGTTTGCGGACGACACAACAGTGGTAGGCTTGATTACCAACAACGACGAGACGGCCTACAGGGAGGAGGTGAGGGCCCTCGGAGTGTGGTGTCAGGAAAATAACCTCACACTCAACGTCAATAAAACTAAGGATATGATTGTGGACTTCAGGAAACAGCAGAGGGAACACCCCCATCCACATCGATGGAACAGTAGTGGAGAGGGTAGCAAGTTTTAAGTTCCTCGGCATACACATCACAGACAAACTGAATTGGTCCACTCACACAGACAGCATCGTGAGGAAGGCGCAGCAGCGCCTCTTCAACCTCAGGAGGCTGAAGAAATTCGGCTTGTCACCAAAAGCACTCACAAACTTCTACAGATGCACAATCGAGAGCATCCTGGCGGGCTGTATCACCGCCTGGTATGGCAACTGCACTGCCCTCAACCGTAAGGCTCTCCAGAGGGTAGTGAGGTCTGCACAACGCATCACCGGGGCAAACTACCTGCCCTCCAGGACACCTACACCACCCGATGCTACAGGAAGGCCATAAAGATCATCAAGGACATCAACCACCCGAGCCACTGCCTGTTCACCCCGCTGTCATCCAGAAGGCGAGGTCAGTACAGGTGCATCAAAGCTGGGACCGAGAGACTGAAAAACAGCTTCTATCTCAAGGCCATCAGACTGTTAAACAGCCACCACCAACATTGAGTGGCTACTGCCAACACACTGTCAATGACACTGACTCTACTCCAGCCACTTTAATAATGAGAATTGATGGGAAATTATGTAAATATATCACTAGCCACTTTAAACAATGCTACCTTATATAATGTTACTTACCCTACATTATTCATCTCATATGCATACGTAGATACTGTACTCTATATCATCGACTGCATCCTTATGTAATACATGTATCACTAGCCACTTTAACTATGCCACTTGGTTTACATACTCATCTCATATGTATATACTGTACTCGATATCATCTACCGTATCTTGCCTATGCTGCTCTGTACCATCACTCATTCATATATCCTTATGTACATATTCTTTATCCCCTTACACTGTGTATAAGACAGTAGTTTTTTTTTTGGAATTGTTAGTTAGATTACTTGTTCTTATTACTGCATTGTCGGAACTAGAAGCACAAGCATTTCGCTACACTCGCATTAACATCTGCTAACCATGTGTATGTGACAAATAAAATTTGATTTGATTTGATTTGATTTGATTTGATTTATTGGCATGGCAATCTTATCTCTGTCTGTCTTTCTCTCCAAACAAATGTTGGCTGCTCAGCATATTGCATATTTTACATTTATAAAGAAAATAATGTACTTTTTACTCTGACACCCAAAAGGTCTCGTTACATTTTGAACTCTTAGCAGGACAGGACAATTGTCAAATTCACAAACTTATCAAGAGAACATCGCTGATAAGAAGAACAATGTGCCATCTGGTTTGCTTAATATAAGCAATTTGAAATTATTTATAATTTTACTTTTGATACTTAAGATTATTTAAAACCAAATACTTTTAGATTTTTAAGTAGGATTTTACTGGGTGACATTCACTTTTTCTTGCGTAATTTTCCGTTCAGCTATCTTTACTTTTACTCAGGTATGTCTGTTGGGTACTTTTCCACACACACACACACACACATACACACACACACACACAGACATACACACACACACACACACAGACATACACACACACATACACACACACACACACACACACACACTGACACACACACACACACAGACACACACACACACACACACCAGGCAGATGGATGTCAAACAGCCAAAGAGATGCCAGGCAAAGAGCTTCACCATGGTAACCCTGACATTCAGGCCAGAATCTCCACATGTGGGACGGAGAGGATGGAAAGGATTACAGCTATTTTTATTCATTATTTTGAATTCACACAGATGCCGTATCTTAATTTGATCATCCTGTTGTTGCAGCCGGAAATGCTAATGTGTAGTGTAATCAAGGTTTAAAAAGTATTCTAAAAGAGTAATTTTAGTCATTTCAACTTTTGACATTTCTGACTTGATTTTCCCTAAAGAAAGATGTATCAACCCCTACAAAAAAATGGTCCATTAATTATAATCCACATAATAATTCACATTTCCTATTGCTGCAGGATTATTTTCCTGCTGTAACAAACTGGCTCAAGTTAAGATCCTGCATCTGTACCCATACAGTGCACTGGGCAAATGGGGCATGTGGTGAAAGTAAAACATCTGTAAGGGGGTTATGTGTGTTACTGTAAAATCTAATTCATCCATTTTCCATTTGTGTATTCATAAGTGAAGTTTTGAATGGAACAGAACATCCACTTTTACCAGACTGCGTATTTAACCTCTAAATGCCTGACGTTGTACCCCATCAGAACCCCAAATATAAGCTTGTTTTACTCCTACAGTATGTTTGTAAATGTAAACAAAGACTGCATAAACTCAAAACATGCTTAAAACTAGACTTTTTTATACATTGGACGGTAATGTGAATCCATTTCTAAGTGGTTACATTTATCCAGGCCCATCCCTCAACTTTTTACCAAAACAGAGGCGGGGTGCCCTCCTCGTTATTGTTTCAACTGCAGATATCCCCTCTAAAGACATTAATAGAGGGAGATAGCATTATATAATTGTCTCAAAACAGTCTCAAAGTAAATGGAAATCGAAATATCCCTCTAGGTCTAAGTGTTTTAAAATGTCAGGAAAAGTGCTTAATGTTCCTGGTGATTCATTCCTCATTCTTCTAAGAGGCAGTTCTCCTTGGACCAAATTAATACTTGTTCCACTCTGAACAGTAATACAGTCCCATTCCTCTGATATATTACAGACCACGTATGTGTCAACGAGAGTTTAGACCACAATGCTTAGCTCTGTTTAACTCTTGCCCAATCGGAAGTCACATTATTTACGTTAAACCCTGATTGCTTCAAACATCTACTAATTTTCCAGGTGAAGCCACATTGTTTTTGCCATCTTTAGTCAACTCAAAGTAGGCCTAGGAGGATTTGAAAATGTTCTGCTTGAAAATCAGACTCAGGAGGGAACCCTGTTGGAAAAACCTACAGTATATCTGGGAAACACTAAGTAACATTCTGGTGCTTCTAGTTGGTGGTGATTTTACAGTTCTCACATACCCAACCCTAACTACCTGTGTAGTGTAAACTAGGACCTGTGTAATGCTTTGGGTGTTGTGGGTGTGGAGTCAAACGCAGGAGACAGCGAGTGCAATGCTGTGCGTCTTTAATAGCACCAACGCACCACAGGGTGCTCACAATAGTAACGGCCCCAAACACAGGGAATGAAACTGTACAACGGAAAAATCACGACCAGGCACTAACACGTACCTCTACAACACAGCCGAAGGTTACACTGAAATAATCCCGCACAACAACCAGGCGGGCCGGCTGTCTAATAAAGACAAACTAATCATACATAAACAGGTGCTACCAATAAACATACAAGGAGGGGGAGGAAAGACAATCAGTGGCAGCTAATAGGCCGGTGACGACGACCGCCGAGCGCCACCCGCCCGGGAAGGGAAACCACCCTCAGTCGGACTCGTGACAACCTGGGCCCTCTGTGTGCATGTTTTGGTTTTTTAAGCACTGCACAGGTGATTCAAATAACCAACTCATCGTCAAGCCTAGATTATTTGAATCAGCTGTGTAATGCTACGGCAAAAAACGAAACTTGCACTCTGCGGTGGCCCCAGGACCGAGTTTGGGAAACTCTGGTTTACACAACCCACATACCATAACCCAATTCTAGCAGATGCAAAACCCTAGGAATCTAGGCCAAGCTAAGAACATCTAATCTAAGAAGCCTGAGGACATTAGCCAGTTGTTCCAGGCACAGATTATGACACAACCAGATCTAAAGAGTGGTGCAGAGCAGTCTAGTTCCATTACAACTCGTGTCCCCTGGTGCAGCAGTTAGTGTTCAGACACTAATAAACCCTCAGTGCTATTTGAATGGATCTGATATGGACACACTGACTGGGCTGTTATCTACCTCACAGCCCTCTGTAGTCAGACCATTATGAAGGGAGAGAGTGCTTCCACAAGGATCAACCCCTTTTGTTCTTTTCAAATTTCACCCAAATCTAACTGCCTGTAGCTCAGGCCCTGAAGCAAGGATATGCATATTCGTGGTACCATTTGAAAGGGGACACTTTGAATTTTGTGGAAATGTCAAAGGAATGTAGGAGAATATAACACAATACAATCTGGTAAAAGATAATATGAAGAAAAACGAACTGTTCTTTTGTATATTTTTTGTACCATCAATGTTGAAATGCAAGAGAAAGGCCATAATGTATTATTCCAGCCCAGGTGCAATTTAGATTTTGGCGACTGGATGGCAGCAGTGCATGTGCAACGTTTTAGACTGATCCAATGAACCATTGTACCATTGTTCAAAATGTTGTATCAAGACTGCCCAAAATGTGCCTAATTAATAATGTGCCTAATTAATTAATTGCCTTTATTAATAACCTTCCATGTTCAGAATTGTGCACTCGATACTGTAAATTGGACAGTGCAGTTAGATTAACAATAATTTAAGCTCTCTGTCAATATCAGATATGTCCATGTCCTGGGAAATGTTATTGTTACTTACAACCTCATGCTAATCGCATTAGCCTACGTTAGCTCAACCGATCCAGTAGAAGTTAAAAACCCAGTGGATGGTTAAAAACTCAGTGGATAGTTAAAAACCCTAGAAACGGATAGTTAAAAACCCAGAAATGGATAGGTGAAAACCCAGAAACGGATAGTTGAAAACCCAGAAATGGATAGTTAAAAACCCAGTGGATAGTTAAAAACCCAGAAATGGATAGTTAAAAACCCAGAAATTGATAGTTGAAAACCCAGAAATGGATAGTTAAAAACCCGGAAATGGATAGTTGAAAACCCAGAAATGGATAGTTGAAAACCCAGTGGATAGTTAAAAACCCAGAAATGGATAGTTGAAAACCCAGAAATGGATAGTTGAAAACCCAGTGGATAGTTAAAAACCCAGAAATGGATAGTTGAAAACCCAGAAATGGATAGTTGAAAACCCAGAAACGGATAGTTAAAAACCCAGAAATGGATAGTTAAAAACCCAGTGGATAGTTAAAAACCCAGAAACGGATAGTTGAAAACCCAGAAATGGATAGTTGAAAACCCAGAAATGGATAGTTGAAAACCCAGAAATGGATAGTTGAAAACCCAGAAATGGATAGTTAAAAACCCTGTGGATAGTTAAAAACCCTGTGGATAGTTCAGTTGAAAACCCAGAAACGGATAGTTAAAAACCTAGAAATGGATAGTTAAAAACCCTAGTTTAAGTTAAAAACCCAGAAATTCATTGAAAACCCAGAAATGGATAGTTGAAAACCAGTTTAGTGATAACAGAGCAAAATGGATAGTTAAAAACCCAGAAATGGATAGTTAAAAACCCTAGTTAAAAACAGTGGATAGTTTAGTTGGAGGTGCTGAAAACCCAGAAATGGATTAAAAACCCAGAAATGGATAGTTAAAACCCAGTCAAACGGATAGTTAAAAACCCAGATACGGATAGTTAAAAACCCAGTGGATAGTTAAAAACCCAGAAATGGATAGCTGAAAACCCAGAAATGGATAGCTGAAAACCCAGAAATGGATAGTTGAAAACCCAGAAACGGATAGTTGAAAACCCAGAAACGGATAGTTGAAAACCCAGAAATGGATAGTTGAAAACCCAGTGGATAGTTAAAAACCCAGAAACGGATAGTTAAAAACCCAGAAACGGATAGTTAAAAACCCAGAAACGGATAGTTAAAAACCCAGAAACGGATAGTTGAAAACCCAGGGGATAGTTGTACATAGGTACAGTGCATTCCTTGCTGTCATACCACTCAGAGTTATAACTAGTTTAAATTACATTCATTCAATCACAACTGGTACATGAAGACAACTGGTCTCCAACTAGTCCTGTCTGTTTAGTGATAACAGAGCAACACATTAGTTTATCTAATAGAAAATAAATGTTGTGCTTTGGCTGTCTAATTAAAAACTATTTTATGTTGAGGTGCTGACTAACGGCAAATAAAGTATGCGAAGAGAGTCGCACACTCCATATATAAACTCACAGTCATTTAATAGGTAAATCACCAACGTTTAAATTCAAATCAAATCAGAATCAAATCCAATTGTATTGGTCACATACACATGGTTGGTTAGCAGATGTTATTGGTCACATACACATGGTTGGTTAGCAGATGTTATTGGTCACATACACATGGTTGGTTAGCAGATGTTATTGGTCACATACACATGGTTGGTTAGCAGATGTTATTGGTCACATACACATGGTTGGTTAGCAGATGTTATTGGTCACATACACATGGTTGGTTAGCAGATGTGTTATTGGTCACATACACATGGTTAGCAGGTGTTATTGGTCACATACACATGGTTAGCAGGTGTTATTGGTCACATACACATGGTTAGCAGATGTTATTGGTCACATACACATGGTTAGCAGATGTTATTGGTCACATACACATGGTTAGCAGATGTTATTGGTCACATACACATGGTTAGCAGATGTTATTGGTCACATACACATGGTTAGCAGATGTTATTGATAGTGTAGCGAAATGCTTGTGCTTCTAGTTCTGACAGTGCAGCAATATCTAACAAGTAATCTGACAATTCCACAGCAACTACCTAATATATACTAATCTAAGGAAAATAATGTAATCATAATAATATATACATATAAATATGTGGATGAGCAATGTGTCGTGCCTTTGGCTATGCCGGATTAAGTGATATGACATGCTATTCTATAAAATCCTTTCTCTGTAATAAATATTACCTGATTGAGCTAATCATGTAAATGTAATTAACTAGAAAGTCGGGAAACCGCGAAAGAGTGTTTTATAGAGCTGTTATCTTCCGAATAAACTCTTAAAGACCTAGTAATATTTTACATCAATAGCAGTCAATATTAATCGTCACCTTATTTCAGTCTCATCGGAACATCGTAGAATTCTTGGTTATCTTCACGAACCCTGGCTAACAAGTTGAATCAGCAATACAAAATTGGGTTTAATTATTTATTTTCTAAATGCCTAACTAATCACACAGAATTAATCATACATTGATTACAAATGATGTCATAAAGAAAAATGTCCCTAGCGGACAAAACAGATATCACAGCTGGTTACACAAAGAAAAGGGGGTTGGGTTTGAGGGAAAGAGCGGGAAGACTGAGGAACAAAGGGAGAAGCTATGTCTCTATCGGGCCGTAGGCAGCTACTCTATCGTAAATACAGAATATTATGCATTCTAAATTACCGCCCATTTGGAAAAGGAAAATGCAATACATATTTACTCTGAGCTGCGCTTCATAGGTTGGTGGTAGATTGAAGTCCGTGTTGCCCAAAAGAGTCTTTTGTCCTTTGAAGAGTGTCTCTGGTGGTGAATGGGATACGTTGTAGCGTCGTCGATGAGTGGTAGACGGGATACTCTGTCTGTCCTAGCCCACGTTTACAGCGGCCGCTGCTAACTCAATGGCTAGGAGGTATCACTTCTGGAGTGAATAATAGTTCAAAGTTCATAGCAAGTTGCCATGCTATATGCTCATGCTATATTCTGGCTGGTACAGTCGAAATTCATCCTTCTGGCATGGAGGTCGTCACCTTCACATTGAAATTCAATGCTAATTTCGTTAGGTTCTTGTTGAGGTTGGCTTAGTTCTGTAGGTGCTCTTGTCCTTTTAACACGGAGACCGCAAGGTCTCGAGTACCCGGAACAGGAGGTTACATTTTCATCAAGGCTTTATATATTGGAGGGAGAGAAGGGTGTGTTTCATAGTTTATAACCCATGTCTCTTCACAGGGGCGGGCCACTGATTGAGCAGAGCTCTAACCTTATGAAAACCCAATGTCGTCCTGTCATCAGTCATAATGTCTCAGATGACAAACGAACTGACATTATATTCATTATGTACCAATGCATATATTCAACTGGTTCTATTACCGAAATATGGTTCCTTTCCCTCCACTTGTTTGATGTTCCCAGACTCTCTATGTTTAACAAAGGCTATTCAAGAGTCCTTCAGTAGAGTCAGAGAGAGAGGGAAGGGAGAAAGGTGTTTATGGGGGGATCATTAACCTTAAAACTACTTGCAACCACCACGTACCTCTAGGGGAACCAACCCCCCCTGCTCAACTGACACAGTGGCGCACAGAACGCAAAAATATTCTTAGAAATATTTAACCTCCACACATTAACAAGTCCAATAGCTCAAATGAAAGATAAACACCTTGTTCATCTAGCCAGCAAGTCAGATTTCTAAAATGTTTTACGGCGAAAACATAGCACATATTTATGTCAAACCACCACCAAAGATAGGCTAATTTACATAGCCATATTTTTGAACAATAGATGCAATCACAAAAGCAGGATTAAAAGAAAAATAATTCACTAACCTTTTGAAAATCTTCATCAGATGACAAGAATAGGACATGTTATACAGTACATTTATGTTTTTTTCAATAATATGCAATTTTAGAGACATAATTTGAACGGTTTTAGAAGCTTTAGAGTGTTTTCTATTCAATAATATTTATTATATGCATATATTAGCAATTTTTGACAGATTTTTTGTCAGTTTACTATGGGCACGCATTCCTCCAAAGGGGGCAGTATTCTGCCCTAGCCTTAACAGATTTTAAGCCACAGGCCAACATCATGACAAATGACAACGGCATAGGCAAGATGCAATAGATGGTATAAAATACAGTATATACATATGAGATGAGTAATGCAAGATATGTAAACAATATTAAAGTGGTATTATTAACATTACTAGTGATCCATTTTATTTATTGAAGTGGCCAATGATTTCAAGCCTGTATGTAGACAGCAGCATCACTGTGTTGTTGCTGTTTAACAATCTGTTGGCCTTGAGATAGAAGCTGTTTTTCTGTCTCTCAGTCCCAGCTTTGATGCACCTGTACTGACCTCGCTTTCTGGATAGTAGCGGGGTGAACAGGCAGTGGCTCAGGTGGTTGTTGTCCTTGATTATATTTTTGGCCTTCCTGTGACATCGAGTGCTGTAGGTGTCCAGGAGGGCAGGTAGTTAGCCCCCGGTGATGCGTTGTGCAGACAACACTACCCTCTGGAATTCTTTGTGGTTAAATGTCTTACTCACGTTGGCCACGGAGAAGGAGAGCCCACAGTCCTTGGTAACTGCCGCGTTGGTGGCACTGTATTATCCGCAAAGAAGGTGTTTAATTTGTCTGGAAGTAAGACGTCGGTGTCCGTGAAGTGGCTGGTTTTCTTCTTGTAGTCCGAGATTGTCTGTACGTATTGCCACATACGTCTGTTGTCTCTATACTGACATTTCACCTTGCGGAGGGAATAACTACACGGTTGTATTCGGCCATATCCCCAGTCACCTTTCCATGGTTAAATGTGATGGTCTGCGCTTTCAGTTTTCTGTTTGTGGTTAGGGTAGGTTTTAATAGTCCCAGTGGGTACAACATCTCCTATGCACTTCCTTATAAACTCACTCACCGAATCAGCGTTTAAATCAATACTATTCTCTTAGGTTACCCGGGAACATGTCCTAGTCCACGTGATAAAACAATCTTGAAGCGTGGATTCCGATTGGTCAGACCAGCACTGAATAGTCCTTAGCACGGGTACATCCTGTTTGAGTTTCTGCCTATAGGAACGAAAGAGCAAAATGGAGTCGTGGTCAGATTTGCCGAAGGAGGGCCGGAGGTACTTGTAGGCATCACGGAAGTTATAGCAGCAGTGATCCGGTGTTTTGCTGCCATCAATAAATGCTGCCTCAGGTATCACTTCTGTAGTGAATAAGAGTTCAAAGTTCATACCATTCGCAACCAAAGCTCACGCTGATGTTGGCTTCGTTCTGTAGTTATTATCTGAACCATTCTGACATCGGACCGTCGTCCTCACATCCTTGGAACAGGAAGTTATATTGTCGTCAAGGGCTTATATAGGAAGGGAGAGGAGGGCGTGTTTGAAAAGTTTTATAGCCCATGTCCCTTCACAGGGGCGGGCCACTGATTGAGCAGCCCTATCTTATGAAAACTCAAATCTCACATTTTAGAAGCTAAAATCACATTTCATCTCATCATGAATAATTTCATATTCAAACATTTAAATTGAACAACAATTCCATGTGAATCCGATAACTCTGATGTGTAGACTTTCCACTTTAGAGTTTATGTCATCTTATCATTGATGAGAATGTCTCAGATGACCAAACTGACATCATATTCATTAAGTACCACCGTGTATGTTCAATTGTTCGGATTACCAGAATATAGTTAATTTCCCCCCACCTACTGATGTTCCCAGAATCTCTATGTTAACCAAGGGTTTTGCAAATGTAACCTCAGTAAGGTAGAGAGAGGAAAAAGGGGGGAAGAGGTATTTATGACTGTCATAAACCTACCCCCCAGGCCAACATCATGACAGCTGATAAACTGTAGAAAGAATATATAAATTTGTAAGACTTGTTCATAAAAGAGAGAATTGTTCATAAGAAGGGCCTGAGATCAAAGTCAATATTCAGACCACTAAGGGTCAATGTTTTTAGGACAGGATATCCAGTAAGCCTCCTTTTGTAGTACGTCAGTTTAAAAAGACTGTTGTGATAGTGCATATATTTCCTCTAGTTGTGACAGGTTGATACAGTAGCATACTTTCCAAAACCCTCTTCCTAATGGTTTACAGACCAATTGGAAGTGTTCATGTGTGTGTGTGTGTTGTATGTGTTGTGCATGCATGCGTTCTTGCTTGCATACGTATTTTCAAGTATGTTTGTGTGTGTCTGACATCGGTGTCTTTGAAGCAGCAGTCTGACAGACAAAGGCTGGAAGCATGTCAGCTCAGAGCTTATCTACGTCAAACCTCCAACCTCTAGCCTCCAACCTCTAGCCTCCAACCTCTAGCCTCCAACCTCTAGCCTCCAACCTCTAGCCTCCAACCTCTAGCCTCCAACCTCTAGCCTCCAACCTCTAGCCTCCAACCTCAAACCTCCAACCTCTAGCCTCCAACCTCTAGCCTCCAACCTCTAGCCTCCAACCTCTAGTCTCCAACCTCTAGCCTCCAACCTCTAGCCTCCAACCTCAAACCTCCAACCTCTAGCCTCCAACCTCTAGCCTCCAACCTCAAACCTCCAACCTCTAGCCTCCAAAGCCTCAACCTCTAGTCTCCAACCTCTAGCCTCCAACCTCTAGCCTCCAACCTCTAGCCTCCAAAGCCTCCAACCTCTAGCCTCCAACCTCAAACCTCAACCTCTAGCCTCCAACCTCAACCCTAGTCTCAAAGCCTCAAAGCCTCCAACCTCAAACCTCCAACCCTAGCCTCCAACCCTACAACCTCAAACCTCCAACCTCTAGCCTCCAACTAGTCTCCAACCTCTAGCCTCCAACCTCTAGTCTCCAACCTCTAGTCTCCAACCTCTAGTCTCCAACCTCTAGTCTCCAACCTCAAACCTCCAACCTCTAGCCTCCAACCTCAAACCTCCAACCTCTAGCCTCCAACCTCAAACCTCCAACCTCTAGCCTCCAACCTCTAGCCTCCAACCTCAAACCTCCAACCTCTAGCCTCCAACCTCTAGCCTCCAACCTCAAACCTCCAACTAGCCTCCAACCTCAAACCTCCAACCTCTAGAACCTCAAACCTCCAGACAGCCTCCAACCTCAAAGCAAAGCCTCCAACCTCAAACCTCCAACCTCTGTCTCCAAGCTAGCCTCCAACCTCTAGTCTCCAACCTCTAGCCTCCAACCTCTAGCCTCCAACCTCAAACCTCCAACCTCTAGCCTCCAACCTCAAACCTCCAACCTCTAGCCTCCAACCTCTAGCCTCCAACCTCTAGTCTCCAACCTCTAGTCTCCAACCTCTAGCCTCCAACCTCTAGCCTCCAACCTCAAACCTCCAACCTCTAGCCTCCAACCTCTAGCCTCCAACCTCAAGCCTGCAACTTCATCCCTCAAACCTCAAGTCTCCAACCTTAAACCTCAAGCTTCCAACCTCAACTCTCAAACCTCAAGCTTCCAACCTCAAGCCTCCAACCCCATTCTCAAACCTCGATTCTCCAACCTCAACCTTCAAACCTCAAAGCTCCAACCTCCAACCTTCCAACCTACAACTCTAACATCCATCCCCATACAACATTCCTACTTGATCCTTTATGTGCCACGTCATTAGACATCTCCCCATGCAGAAGAACGTGACAGGCCTCTGTCTGATGCTTCCGCTGAGGCTGACAGCAAAGATCACAACTCCTGTGCCACTGAGAGAGAGACAGAGCGAGAGCAAGAGAGAGGGGATGAAGCAGGATAGAGAGGGAGTAGAGAGAGAAAGGCAGGCAGAGAGAGAGAGATAGGGAGTAGAGAGAGAGAGGCAGCAGAGAGAGAGAGATAGGGAGTAGAGAGAGGGGCAGCAGAGCAGAGAGAGAGGCAGCAGAGAGAGAGAGATAGGGAGTAGAGAGAGAGAGAGGCAGGCAGGCAGAGAGAGAGATAGGTAGTAGAGAGAGAGAGACAGCAGCAGAGAGAGAGATAGGGAGTAGAGAGTGAGAGAGGCAGGCAGGAGAGAGAGAGATAGGTAGTAGAGAGAGAGAGACAGCAGGAGAGAGAGAGAGAGGCAGCAGAGAGAGAGAGATAGGGAGTAGAGAGAGAAAGGCAGGAGAGAGAGATAGGGAATAGAGAGAGAGAGGCAGGCAGAGAGAGAGAGATTGGGAGTAGAGAGAGAGAGGCAGGCAGGCAGAGAGAGAGATAGGTAGTAGAGAGAGAGCAGAGCAGGCAGGCAGAGAGAGAGAGAGGCAGGCAGAGAGAGAGAGACAGGCAGAGAGAGAGAGAGAGAGAGAGAGAGAGAGAGAGAGAGAGAGGGAGTCGAGAGAGAGATAGGGAGATAGGGAGTAGAGAGAGAGAGAGAGAGAGGATGAAGAGGGAGAGAGAGAGTGGGGGTAGAGAGCGAGAGGCAGAGAGTGAGAGAAATGATGCATCAAAGCCAAAGGATCTGAATAATATTAAGAAATGCTATAGATGAGAGGATAGTAATGTGGAAACCTAACAAAAACCAATTAGGCAACAACAAATTCAATCCCCTTTAGACAACATCCTGGGCAAAATGTTTCACTGTAATAGTGAAAGGGTAAACTTGGCAGTAGAAAACCTAAACAGTATATTTGACCTCTAACCTCTATCTAATCTAAACATTTCAAGCAGGAAACCTAAGAAAATTAAAACCAGTGACAAATGGTTTGATGCAAAATGCAAAAACCCATGAAAGAAATAGAGAAACCAATCCAACCAAAAACATAGAGACCTAGAAAACCTGAGCCTACACCTTGAATCACTAAAACAATACAGAAATACACTACAGAAAAAAAGGAACTCCAAGTCCGAAATTATTTAACTAGGTAAGTCAGTTAAGAACAAATTCTTATTTACAATGACGGCATACACTGGCCAAACCCGGATGACGCTGGGCCAATTGTGTCCCTCCCCCCTATGGGACTCTCAACCACAGCCGGTTGTGATACAGCCTGGACTCGAACCAGGGAGTCTGTAGCAATGCCTCAAGCACTAAAATGCCTTAGACCGCTGCACCACTCTGGAGTAATTGAAGAATCCATAGATTTGAACCACTTTTGGGAAAATTGGAAAACACTAAACAAACAACAACACAAATCATTATCTATCCAAAATGGAGATGTATGGGATGAACCACTTTTCCAATATTTTTGGCCCTACAACAAAGGATAAACAACAAATACATGATCAAATACAAATATTAGAATCAACTATTAAAGACCACCAGAAACTACTGGATTATCCAATTACTTTGAATGAACTACAGGACAAAACACAAACCCCAACCCCAAAAGGCCTGTGATGTTGATGGTATCCTAAATTAAATAGCAAAATATACAGACAACAAATTCCAATTGACTATACTAATACTTTTTAACATCATATTTAGCTCTGGCATCTTCCCCAATATTTGGAACCAAGGACTGATCACCCCAATCCACAAAAGTGGAGACAATATTTGGAACCAAAGACTGATCACCCCAATCCACAAAAGTGGAGACAAATTTGACCCAAATGACGTCCATTTATTGTAATAATTTACTCAACTAGAAAAAATACATTTAAAAAACAGGGCAAAACAAGCTCACATTTTAGTCTCTGACCGGGCAAGATGAACAAGTCATCTGCAGGTCACAATCAATAGGCACATCAACCTTAATGCCCCCCCCCCATCCAACCCTTAAGTCACAGGAGAGTCAAATAGAGACTTATTTTTGTTTTAATATGAATGCCATCAGAGGACGGACTGTTTAAAGTAAGACCGGAATGGAGCCCAAGCCTCATTAAACAGCTTGGGGTTCCCACGTGTATTGAATTACATTTTTTTCTAGTTTCAGAGAGCAGAACACATCTCTCACCCACTATTTATAAGATGGGGGAGCTGCCATCTTCCAGTTCTGTAGTATTAACCGTCTAGCTAAAAGAGTTGTATAAGCAACAGTGTCCGACTGGATTCTTGACAGGGAGGCACCCATGGGCAGTACTCCAAAAAGGGCTGTAAGGGGAGATGGATCTATAACAGTGTCATATATATCAGAGAAACATTTCAATATTAATTCCCAGAAACCTGACAGTTTACGACAGCCCCAAAACATACGCAGCAGTTTGGCTGGTTTCTTTTATTAACATCCGACACATTTTGGATCAAAATCAGAGAATATTATAGTCAGAGGACAAGTTGTTAGTCAGTACCGAAGCCATGGAAGAAAAATAAAGAATCTTTATCCACGCAATGAATTTGGGGCCAAAGCCAAATCTATGAAGGACAGCTGTTAGGTAGTCCCACTCAAGACGGTCAAAAGCTTTTTCCGCATCAAGTGAGACCGGGTCCCCCGACGTTGGGGAGTACAGTATATTCATAAGGCGTCTGATATTGAAAAACAAATGCATTTCTCACAAAGCCAGTCTGGTCAGAGTGTATTACTTGGTGCAGTGAGCCTTCCATCCTAGCCAGTCTGGTGTATTACTTGGTGCAGTGAGCCTTCCATCCTAGCCAGTCTGGTGTATTACTTGGTGCAGTGAGCCTTCCATCCTAGCCAGTCTGGTGTATTACTTGGTGCAGTGAGCCTTCCATCCTAGCCAGTCTGGTGTATTACTTGGTGCAGTGAGCCTTCCATACGGATGGCTAAAAGCTTGGCTAGGATTTTGTAATCACAGTTTAAAAGCGAGATTGGACGATAGGATCCACATTCCAGGGGGGTCTTTGTTTTTCTTTAATAGTAATGAAATTGAAGCCCGATAAAGACTAGGCGGTAGCTTTGAGGTATTAAGGCACTCTGCAAATAGTCGAGACAAAAATGGGCAAAGCAGACCAGAAAACATTCTGTAAAATTCAGTTGGAAAACCGTCCGGACCTGGTGATTTACCACTTTTCATTGTGGACACTGCTGTTTCTATCTCCTCAGCTGTAAATTCTTATTGTAAACATTCATGTATCAATTGAAGGCATATTCAAGCTATTAAAGAATGAATCAATCAGCAAAGGGTCTTGAGGAGATTCGGAGGAGGAGAGGAGATTGTAAAGCGCAGAGCGCAGAGTAAAATTGTTTGAATTGATCATTGATCTCTTTATGTATAACTGTGGTGGGACCTGACAGGGTCCTTATTTGTGGGATTAAACATGAGGCCTCAGATTTACGGATCTGATGTGCAAGGAGTTTACTGGGCTTTTAGCCTTGTTCATACACTCTGTACCGAGCTCGCAAGAGTAACTGTTCAGCTTGCCTGGTAGAAAGCTCATCAGAGAGCCAACTCTGTTTTGGTTGGCTGTATAAGAAATAATTTGGCCACGTAGGTATGCTTTGAGAGACTCCCATATGGTAGAGCAGGACATACCTGGTGTTGAATTAGTTTCAGGGAATAAGGTGATTTCAGAAGAAATTAAATTGACAAACTCCTTATCTGAGAGTAAAATGGGGTTGAGACGCCATTGATAACACATAGGAGGTCGCTGGGGAAACTCTAGTTCAAGCACTAATGGTGAATGGTCAGAATTAACAATACTCTCGTAAGTACACTGCTGAAGGTTAGGCAGAAGTTTTTTGTCCAAAAAGAAGTAATCAATCCGGGAGTATGTTTGATGAACATGAGAATAACAGGAATACTGTCTATCTGTTGGATGTAGGAAACGCCAGGCCTCAAACATAGCATATTTCTGAAGAAAAGATTGAATAAGTAGGGCACATTTAGATGGGCTTGTAGTTCTTCGTGAGGACTTGTCAAGAACTGGGGACATTTTACAGTTGAAATCCCCCCCTAAAATCAACAAATGAGAATCTAAATTGGGAATAGCAGAGAAAAAGGAAAAAATGTAACGTGTGTCATCCCCCTTGGGAGCATAAACACTAGCCAAAACAAAAAGGGTAGAAAACAGTTTACCGGTTACTATGACGTATCGTCCCTTAGGATCAGCAATAACCTCAGAAGCTACAAGGGAGTAGATTTATCAACCAAAATGGCAGCACCTCTTGATTTACTATGAACGTTAGAGTGGAACACTTGACCAAACCAGTCCCAACGTATCCTAAAATGCTCACCAGTCCTCAAGTGAGTGTCTTGTAGAATTGCAACATTTGCATTCAAACCCTTTAACCTCTTGGGGAGGCTGCGAATTTTCGCAGCTTTTTGTTAAAAATCGCGCAACATTTCAGCGCCCTGCTACTCATTCCAGGAATATAGTATATGCATATGATTAGTATGTGTGGATAGAAAACAGAGAGAGAGAGAAAATAAATCAAATGTATAAAGGCTCTCAGCCAAAAACCTAATCAAAAACCTAATCAAAAACCTAACCAAAAACCTAATCAAAAACCTAATCAAAAACCTAACCAAAAACCTAATCAAAAACCTAACCAAAAACCTAACCAAAAACCTAATCAAAAACCTAACCAAAAACCTAATCAAAAACCTAATCAAAAACCTAACCAAAAACCTAATCAAAAACCAAAAACCTAACCAAACACCTAAGTAAGCAAATCGTAGTAAGACGACCCCCCCCCAAAAAAATGGTCTAGTTTGACGATTAGACAACTTACAGCCAAGACCAAAAAACTATGTGTGTGCAACGTTGATGTTATGAGAGAGAGACGTCATCAGAGCAACAGGACACTATACTGCCTACACTCGGTTTGTTGTTTACATTAAAACTTCTTCATTAAATGGATTTGAATTCGAACTAAAGTTTTTTTACTAAGGATTCCACAATGCGTTTAGCCTTTACGGCTGGGACTGCAAGTTTGTGTTCCTTTTTTTCTGTGGATTCCGCGAGTGCTAGCTGGCTGTACTACAGACACCTGTCATCGTCGTGGGAAAGACTCATTATTATCTTTTCGTAAAACAACTGGTTGCAGTATAGAGCCAATCTGGATACCAAGCAGTTCCTGAGGGAAATCAACGAGTACCAACAGCTTTACACTATGGAGGAGCAACATACTCCATCACGGAAAGATCAGATCACCTCACAAGATAACTTTAAACCGACAAAACATAGAAAAACAGATTCATCTACAGACAAGGACGATTTACTTACCATTGAGGCAGAGGCTAGTGCTCTGGCTGGAATCCATGCAGCAATGGAACAGTTGTGTGAGGAGGTAGCAGGGCTGAGGGGGAGTTAGGAGTTCAGCCAGACTGACATTCTCACGCTTCAAAGAGAAAACAAGTCACTCACAGCCAAGGTAAAAATACACAATTACAACATGGATTGTCTACTCAGGGAAAACAGGGTAATGAAGGAGACGCTACTAGACATACACAGTAGTAGCATGCGTGAAAATCAAACATTTTCTGCTATTCCTGAGGACGCATCCAATAATCCAGAGGGCGCGATCAGAGAATTCAAGAAATCCGCCTTGAAACTTCCAATAGAGACTGTAAACAAGGTGGCTTTCCATCGAGTACACAGACTTGGAGCTCAGAGCGACAAGAACAAGGGTCCCCGACCGATCATTACAAAATTTGAACACTACCAGCAAAAGGAGCTGATCAAAAGCAGAGGAAGGGAGTTTAAAGGGACCAAATTCAGTCTCAATGACAAATTTCCAAAGGAGATAAACTAACGTTGTAAGAGACTGTATCCTGTACAAAGACAACAAAGGATGGATAGTAGGCGTGCCTTTATCAATGTGTACAAACTCTTTATAGATGGACAGCTGTTCCGAGACAGCTCCATAACACCATGGCTGTATTAAATTCTACAGGGACTTCAGGTTATGAAAAAAAAGAAGGTATGGGAACTGTTTAAAATATCTGAACATTATGAAGTGGATATGAACACACACGTACTCAACGACATGCGTGCTTACAAATATGGACTTATACATACCTGATCTCTCTCTCTTCTCTCTGTCTCTATTGTCGAGAACTGTTTTATAATTGAATGTGTTTACTGTTTGTCTATCTTTTTTATGTATTTGTCTACAAGTTAATATATGTTTACAACAAGCAAGGGGGAAGATATCAGAATAGGGGCATTGGGGAATAATAACATATTGTATGGAATACATGTGTACTGTAGTGAAGCCGTCTCTAGAGTAATGCAAGGTCTCTTTTATGATCATGTGAAACATCAATCGCTATGGAAATGCTGGGATGTGTTTTTTAATTATGTTAAAGGTAATTATGATGCAACTGTGATGGTGATACGATATGGATTACAATTCTGAATATTAAGGCTATACGCACTACATGTTACACACATATATAGACACTCAAATATGCAAATTGGCATTATTATTTATTTGGACATCACATATTGTAGTCTTACTCTTATACAGACATCATACACAGTCTCATTATATCATATCCAATATCATACACATCAACCGACTCAGATTTGTTACACATATCATTTGTCTCAATTTTCTAACATCTGTGGCATTGGCTCACAGACAAACAGGCAATGGAATAGAAACAATATTGCTAGAACCTATTTCTTGAATTATAAATATCAGACATTTGAAAGCTTTAGTTTTGACCTTTGACCTCTGATGGCAGCAACTTTACAAGCACGAATTATGGTCAATTTAGCCTGAGTATCTAGTTATGGTAAGGGGTGAAATAAGTACAGCTAGTTATAATTGTAACGGTTTGGCAGATTATAAAAAAAGAAGATCAGTCTTTACCTGGCTAATGGAAAAGGAATATAACATATACTGTTTACAGGAAACTCACTCTACATCCTTAGATGAAGTTGTTTGCAGGAAACTCACTCTACACCCTTAGATGAAGTTGTTTACAGGAAACTCACTCTACATCCTTAGATGAAGTTGCGTGGAAAAATGAATGGGACATGTCATGGACAAAAAGGATTCAAAGGGTGTGATGACATTAATTAAAACAAACAATGTGCAAATAACCAGGAATGATTCGCAAGGAAGGTGGATCCTTTTGAATATAGAAGTGGACGGAAAAGAGATTTGGCTCATTAATCTATATGGTCCAAATCAGGATGATCTACACTTCTTCGAAAACATTTATACCAATTTATTGAACTTACAGGCAACAAATGATCTAATCATTATGGTAGGAGACTATAACACAGTGTTAAGTACCTCAATGGACCATAAAGGTAATCACTCTACAAGCTACCATCACCGTGCCCTTAAGGAAATCACAAATATTATGGACACATTAGAAATAGTGGATATTTGGAGACTAAAAACACTGACCTAGTGAGATATACATGGAGGAGACTTAATCAAGCTAGTCGTCTTAACTACTTTCTTGTCTCTTTCTCTCTTGCATCACAGTTTTAATTGGAGACAGAATGCGATCGGATCATCATCTAATTGGCATTCAAATAACTCTTATAGATTTTCCATTTGGAAATGTAATCAAAGTTTACTGGAGGACAACTTATTTTTAACTACGACAAAATAATTTATAACTGAAGTTTTCCAGTATAATATAGGATCAGCAAATCCCCTTATTGTTTGGGATACCTTTAAATGTACCTTCAGGGGTCATTCAATTCAATATGCATCAATAATAACAAAGCAGTTTCGGGCTAAAGAGACAAGACTAACAAGGGAAATCCATGAACTAATAGTACAGGTAGATAGCAATAAAAACGATACTACAGAGATACAAAAAAAGAACTTGAGGAACTTATTCTAGAATGATCTAGTCTAATCTATAACAAAAATAAAGCAAACTGGATGGAACATGGAGAAAAATGCATAAAATTCTTCCTGAATCTCCAATACAGGAACACAAACTCCGAATTATATTATAAAAGAGGAAGCTAATTATTTTAGGCAGATGTTCTCTTTTCTGTCATCCTACCACTGAATGAAATTTACGGTAAGGAATTCTTTCCAAATAATATAAAAAAATGGAAAACTAACAAATGTACAGAAAGATCAGTGCGAAGGCCAAATTACAGAAGAATAACTTTTTTGAGGCTATAAAATCCTTTCAGTCTGGAAAACCCCAGGGCTTGATGACATACCGGTAGAGGTATATCAAGTATTTTTTGATATACTAAAACTAGATTGTTTTAACTACTCCTATAGAAATGGTAGTCTGTCAGGAACTCAGTAGGAAGGTCTGATTTCTCTATTATTAAAACAAGACCCAGATGGCAAATATAAAGACCCAGTCTATCTAAAAAACTGGAGGCCCCTTACACTTCAGTGTTGTGTTGCAAAAAATACTAGCAAAATGCATAGCTCTCAGAATTAAAAGGGTTTTTACCAGGTATTGTTCATCCTGATCAGACAGACTTTTTACATAGATGATACATTGGATACAGACGAAAACTACTAGAAATAATAGAACATCATGAAACATGTAAGAAGCCAGGAATGGTATTTATAGCAGATTTTGAAAAGGCATTTGATAAAGTAAGACTGGATTTTATTTATAAATGCCTGGATTTTTCCAATTTCGGTAATTATCTTATAAAATGGGTAAAAATAATGTATAGCAACCCTAGGTGTAAAATAGTAAATAACGGCTACTTCTCAGAGAGTTTTGAATTGTCAAGAGGAGTTAAACAAGGGTGTCCGCTGTCACCATATCTATTCGTTATGGCCATCTAAATGCTAGCTATTAAAATCAAATCCAATAACAACATTAGAGGATTAGAAATGCAAGGCTTAAAAACAAAGTCTGCCAGCTAGATCCCTGAAATGTCTCATTAAAAATCTAGATAACTTTTCTATACTCTCTGGACTAAAACCTAATTATTATAAGTGTATGGTTGAGGGACAGCTATTGGGGAACTGTGGGTGTCAGATCTGCCCAAGGAGATGTGGGTGTGGAGTCAGGCGCAGGAGAAACAAGTTCCAAAGAAAATGACGTTTTATTGAACTAGCTCAAAAAACAACTGGACACCGGACTACAGTAATAGCCATGAAAACCCCACTCAGACACAGTCCAGGGAAAACCCCACTCAGACACAGTCCAGGGAAAACCCCACTCAGACACAGTCCAGGGAAAACCCCACTCAGACACAGTCCAGGGAAAACCCCACTCAGACACAGTCCAGGGAAAACTCCACTCATACACAGTCCAGGGAAAACCCCACTCAGACACAGTCCAGGGAAAACCCCACTCAGACACAGTCCAGGGAAAACCCCACTCAGACACAGTCCAGGGAAAACCCCACTCAGACACAGTCCAGGGAAAACCCCACTCAGACACAGTCCAGAGAAAACCCCACTCAGACACAGTCCAGGGAAAACCCCACTTAGACACAGTCCAGGAAAACCCCACTCAGACACAGTCCAGGGAAAACCCCACTCAGACACAGTCCAGGGAAAACCCCACTCAGACACAGTCCAGGGAAAACCCCACTCAGACACAGTCCAGGGAAAACCCCACTCAGACACAGTCCAGGGAAAACCCCACTCAGACACAGTCCAGGGAAAACTCACCTGTAGAACATGAGCTAATAAAACGAAACCTAAACTCACTGACAGTTCAAACGAAAACAATCCCGCACAAAAACCCAAAGGAAATGTTGAATTAAATACCCCCCCTAAATAAAAAATAGTTTACCTTTATTTAACTAGGTAAGTCAGTTAAGAACAAATTCTTATTTTCAATGACAGTCTAGGAACAGTGGGTTATCTGCCTGTTCAGGGGCAGAACGACAGATTAGTACCTTGTCAGCTCAGGGTTTGAACTTGCAACCTTCCGGTTACTAGTCCAACGCTCTAACCATTAGACTACCCTGCCACCCCAAATGAAACCAGGTGAAACACAAAACAGACATACCCAAAAGAATCGGTGGCAGCTACTAGACCGGCAACGACGAGCGCCGAGCGCCGCCCGAACATGGAGAGGAGCCACCTTCAGTGGAAGTCGTGACAGTGGGGGGATCTTGGAGGGTTTGTGTTTCACAGGATTGTGATCATGAAGGGGGAAACTGTGACGTGTTTTGTGTCACTGTCATGCACACACACCCTCACGCATAGGGACGGCTCTGTTGCGGAAAGACCGGTGCATGTTTGGTGGTGTCTTGATGCTGTGTTGTTTGTTCTTGTACCTTGGTGTTGCACCTTCCTTGTGTTTTTTAATGGATAGTTATTGGAAAAATAAAACAATAAAAATGTGTGTGCAACATTGAATGTTTGCTGGGCATAAATGACATTCAAAACCTATAAAATTGACAACAAAAAAACGTTTAGCCTCAGAACATTTACTGTTTACTGGGTCGGTAGAAACGGATGCAGTAAACAAATAACCAAAACTATTTTGAGTCACTGAGACACTATGTAAACCAACTGAATAGGTGAATGAGACAGCCTAGAAACAAAGGAGTTATGTAAAAACCTTAATACA